>NW_028278572.1:0-103750 GCF_059751315.1 Micrasema longulum
TATTCGAGCTGGGGGGCGCAGCGGGGCCCAACGCTGTTGTCTCCCGGCCGACCATGGGCGAGCTGAGGCGCTGCCCTCTCGCCCAGTTGGCTCTGTACGTGGCGTCCACGGGGCAGACCCTCAACATTGCGGACGGCCAGGCCTGGCTCGGAGCCGGCGGCGCGACGGGCGGCGCTGACACGGCCACCAAGACGATACTCTGCATGCCCATAGTCAACGGGCAGAAGGATGTTATAGGAGTGGCCCAACTCATCAACAAGGTAATTTTATTTTAAATATCTGGATTCCAATAAAAATTGAAGAAGTCTTACGATTAAACCATTTAAAAACCAGTTTTTTTTTAATCGCGCTGTAAAAAAAAATAAGCAAATAAATACTTAAATCTTGCGGCAGAGATGAAAAACTATTCAGATAAGGAAATATGTATTTTTAGGCATTTACAAGGCTTATGACTCGTTATAGGCTATTTTATTTGGTTGATCAAAAAAAATTAACAATTGTTTACATTCAAATATAAATTCATATTGTAATTATACATTGTGTTCATTAAACCCTGTCACATCCAAAGCCACGATGATCAGTATAAGCAACAAGACATATTGGCACATTAAAATATTTTTTTAGAACGAATAAAATATTAAAAAAAGCAAACGGTTGCTTACTTCTGCAGGGAAGAAATGACGAGGGGGGGAGGGGGGAGTCTGATACGCCAACAAACGCGCGGCCGCGCTTCCTTCACTTCTCTCCTGCAGAAGTAAGCAACCGTTTGTTTTTTAAATATTTTATTTAAAAAAAAATTCTTTGTTCTAAATATTTTTTCAAATATGCTAATATGTCTTCTTTCCCTTACTGATCATCGTGGTTTCGGATGTGACAGGGTTTGATGAACACCGGTATATACATATTTTTTATATTTTAATGGGAACTCCTTGATAATTTTCTGAATATATTTTCTGACAACCTTTTTTTATTTTTTTTTCTCTCCTTTTTTATTAAATGTAAACCAAATGTTTGAGTTTGCTTTTTACAATATTGATGTAAAATAAATTTATTTGTTAAAAGTATTATTATGTTCCTGATCCAATATAATATTTGTGGTGATATACTTGTATGTCTGTGTTGACTAACTACTCGTCGCAAATCAATACAAGACTTTTGGTCCGATAGATTTGGGACTTATGTCTCTAAAATGTGTAATTAACTGTTTATAAGTAAAAAATTAAATTTAACGTTTCTACCTCTAATTAAGTAAGTGCTTGTGTTTAAATGGCCGCTTTACACACTGTGTAACATTTACCACTATGCCTTTGTTTGGACATCCATATGTCTTCAATTCTTCTATCTGTTGATGTTTGCGAAGTTAAAGAGCTGAAATTTTTAATGATGTGATAGTAAGGGGGTGATATACAGTTTTTGTCTACACATTGAAGAAAAAAATATAACTAAATATAATAACTTTTCGAACGGCAGATTACGTCTTTTGAAATTTTGACTAAACTTAGGTATTTACAACAAAAGTTATTTTTTATTATTTTTTTAAACAGAAAAATTTAGCTAGAAAGTTATTTTTAAAAAAAAGTTTTAAAAAAGAAGCAAAAGCTGGAAAACATTTTTGAGAAGGAAATATCGAAGTCCATGCATTTGCAGGGCTTATTATCTGTCATTGGCTGGTTTAAGTGACCAATTCACAATTGGTGTCCGGCTGTCTTAAGCCACACCGGTGCACAAACTATATCTTATTAAAGGTATTGCTCCACCCAACATCAGGAGAAACGTAGCAGCGGACACAGAGAGACACAAACAGACCCATGACCCTAGACACCCCTTTTACGACCATCGAATGACTCCTCCGAGACTGGGATCATGAAGGAATTTCCCCAAAGTCACAACTGACTCGGAGACCTCTGCAGAAAAACGCAGAGAGGATCTGTGGAGAGAGGAACTCGGCGATAGGCTCTGAATAATGCCATCTGAAAGCACAAACACCGCCCACAATTTGCACTTCCTCACGTGGAAAGTTCTTAATAGACTAAGGGTAAGGGGTGTCTAGGTGCAAATACAATCAACGAAGGTGGGGTTTTCTGGAGGGAGATGACATGAATTGCGATTGTGGAGAGGTGCAGGATGATCCTCGTCTGCTGCGGTGTCCACAAATGTAGTTAACTTGTAATGATAATGATTTGAGGATGGCCACTGACATGGCGATATCTGTCGCTGCACACTGGAGTGGCAAGGTCTAAAGTCCGGACCAGAAAAGAAAGTAAGTAAGTGACCAATTTACACACTGTGTAAGATTCACCTTTCTGCCCATGTTTGAATATCCACATTTCCTCAACTCCTCCATCTGATGACTTTTGTGAACCAAAGGAGCTAAAACCTTTATAATGTGGGTGAGCTTCATCCTGCTGAACCGATTCACTTCAATTCAGAAAAATATAATGAATGGGTATTTGTACATAGTTTTTCTGTCGCTCTCTCGAAGACACATCTCTGATATTCTGTAAACAACTGCACGTCGCGTCGGACTGGTTATGCCTACCTAAAATCGACAAAATAGTGGTTTTGTTGTCCCATTTTCCACACCTCAAAACTGAACCGATTTCGTATTTTTTTAGAAAGAGTATCAAAAAAATCATTTCTGTTTCGGTACCATTTCCGTTTATTATATTTGTACGCCGTGCGTCCGAAGATGGCAGATAAAACTGGGCGCTTTTATGGGTTTTTGTATGGCCCTAGCTTCCATAAAAAATAATTTATCAAAAAGGCAAAACAAAAAATACACGCCAATGGTAAGTATCTATGGTGTGTACAAAAATCATTGCCTTAGGCCATTATACAGGGGGAAAGAGTTTGTATAAAGAAAAGTAAGAGAGCGTTTCCTCTTAATTTTATGGTAAATTACATAAACATTTTCTGCATTAATTATCATAATTTTACTTTGAGTGTAAAATAACAGTTTAAACAAACAATTAATCCAATTCAAGGTTTATTTATATGAATAATACCAAATATAATCGCTTCCGTATGAATAAAAAGCTCTCATTTTCAAAATTTTAGTCTGAGTGACATTGATAGATTTTCTCAATAAAGTTGGCTCATACCCAAAAACAATAAGATACCTCCTGGTATGTACACGAGTGTTTTAACAAAATCGCAAATTGAAAGACAAACTTTACCGAACGTAAGTGTCTACGATCGTTTATGCGAAATATCGTATTTGGTGCGAACACGCATTGTACGATTTTTAATTTCGTTAAGCCGAAGGAAATTATACTTTTTCTCTGTGGTTTACGAGTCAAATATAAGAAACATCATTCAAACTGAAGCTATATTACTGACGATTCTCTTAAAGATATTCCGTAGAATTGAAACATCAGCTGACCAACAAATGCTCCAAAAAGATCTTGACACTTGAAGTACTTCGTGTGAACGGAATGATATGCACCTACACGTATAAACCGTTACAATATTACATATCCAAGAAAAATAATAACAAAAGATATAACTTACAGTATTAATAATATGAGCATTAATTCAATTAACGCGATTCGAGATCTACGAATAACTCTTGATATTTTCCACTCATTTTAATAACATCAAAGAAAAAACCCTAAAGATGTTGGGATTCAAATACAGAACATAAAATCAAGCGAGTGCAGATAAGTCAATCTCTAAGTGTTGTGGTTGGTGCGTTTGCCTAACATTTATGATTGAATATTGAGCAGGTAAATTTACTCATTCATAAAAAAACAGTTACAAAAGAGAAATAATTAGCTCACTTTTCGAAAGATGAAACTTAACAACGAGGCAATGTCTTGTATCTTTGAGAAAAAAAATATCTCTTTGTAAATGTTGATGTTTTTATGAGGATATTAGAAGCAAATTAAGATATTTCCACTGAAGCAGAGTAACTGAGATATTTGCGAAAAACTTTGAAAAAAGAATTTTGAGATTTCTAACTACATATACTTTTTTCGCAAAATTTTTAGAGACGGTTTTAAATTACGCTATTATTTCAGTAGGTAGGCAGGTTTTTATGTATTGTTTATTTTAGCATCAGTAACTAATTTTCTATTTTGGGTGGAGATTTCTAAGTTTGCCATAATGCCCTCATATGTATTTTAATATTCTTTTGAATGTACTTTGTGTACGTTTAATAAATTGACTGATTAAATACAAATCCACAGGGGATTATTTTACAATTAGTTTAAATAAAAATTTGATAAAAATATGTGTTTATATTTTATTTATTTATTTATTATTTACATACTATATTGCATTTTTATTATTTTTTAAAACACTTTTTTAATTTATTTTTTTTACAGGACTCACCAAGCCAATGTTTATTTATTTATTTTATTCACACTCTTTATTAAAATACAATTCCATGTTCACTTTGCCCAGCTAACAAGGGTACATACCCCGTTCCAAGCTAGGCAATTACATTTTAATATATTATAATAGTTAACAAATTTATATAGAGCACAGACAAACAAAATATAAACTCATTCGGATACACATTTTGATTCATATACATACAGACATACACATATATACACACATATACATATATATATATATATTTATATATATATATATATACACATATATACACATGTACATACACACACACGTACATACACCCATGCGCATACATATACATATATTCATAAAAACATAGACAATTTATTTATGCGAAACTTCATGGTTTTCATCTCTACATATATTTTTTTTTAATTATTCCTTATTTTTTATATTTTATTTTATATGGCTTGTCGGTAAAGATCATTTTCACCAAACCATATGATAACACTACATAATTGCATAATAATAATTATTACTAACTTAAATATAAGGAGCGAATAAAAAAAAAACCTTTAATTTATGTTTTCAAATATTTAGAAAAATGTAAAAAAAAAGCAAAAAATAATTAAATGATATCGCAATTATAAGATAAAAATAAATACAAAACCGAATAAAAAAATAGAATTCAAAATATGAAAAAAAACATAATGCAAAATATGAACGATGCGTTAATAAATTAACATAAAACCGAAAAACATGAAAATTTGCCAAATAAATATAATAAATTTGAAGTATTGATGACTTTGATTACTTTGACTGAACCAAAGCATGATGCATAAAAATAATTCGTTTTTAAATTGTCATGCGTATTATGGATTTTAAGATAATTTTGTATCTGATTCGAACGAACGTTTCGGCTTTGATATGTTATGCAATTATTGATATTTTTATTCACGTTCGTTATCAGCTTTATACGAATTTTTATCGATCGAAAACGTTAACGCTTTCTGTGCTAGGACAATAAGAAATTTAAATATTTTAATACATTATATATTATAAGTAATAATGTATAAATATTAGAAAATATGTTTTTCAAGGCAATGGATATATAAATACAGTTTAAATATAAAAAAAGGGAAAAACATAAATATCCTGTAATTAAAATAAAAAGAATTTATTAACAATACTTTGAGTTTGTCCATATTTTTGTAGACAAGGACTGGATTCAACTCCCTGGGGAGCTGTTTATATTAACATATTAAAACAAAGATAAAGAACATTAAAGAGAAGGTAATATAGAAGTCTAGGCATCTACAGGGCATATGACCTGTCCATGATGAAGTATAGAAATTGAAAAAATAACATTTTCAGGCGTTGCCTAGTATGTAGGTGAAATTATTCAATTAGATGAATCTCACCCGCATAAATAAAGGTTTCAGCTCTTTAACTTCACAAACATCAACAGATGAAAGAACTGAAGGAATATAGATGTTCAAATATGGGCAGAATGGTGAATGTTACACAGTGTGAAAAGTGGCCACTTAAACCAGCCATTGACGGGTCATGAGCCCTGTAGTTGTCTAGACTTCTATTTTACCTTATTTTTAATGTTCTTCATCTCTGTTGTAATATGTTAATATAAACAGCTTCCCAGGGAGTTGAATTCAGTCCTTGTCTACAAAAAAATTGACAAACTCAAAATATTGTTGATTAATCCACCTGGTCCATAAAGAAGTATAGAAATTGGAAAAATAACATTTTCAGGCGTTGCCTTGTATGTAGGTGAAATAATTCAATTAGATGAATCTCACCCGCATAAATAAAGGTTTCAGCTCTTTAACTTCACAAACATCATTATATGAAATAATTGGAGGAATATAGATGTTCAAATATGGGCAGAATGGTGAATGTTACACAGTGTGTAAAGTGGCCACTTAAACCAGGCCATTGACAGATCATAAGCATTGTAGATGCCTAGACTTCTATTTTACCTTCTATTAAATATTCTTCATCTCTGTTGTAATATGTTAAAGGAATTTATTTTTTCTTAACTTTCTTTCGGTAACACGAAATATGTGTACGAATGTATTTCGAATATAATAAATAGTTGAGTAAACACATTGCTTTTCTAGTAGCACGTTGTTTCTGCAAAGAGAAACAGAAATCTGCCGCCGATTTCTTAAGTAGTCATTAGGAAAATTCATAAAAATACCCTAACTACACCTTAGTTGATCGTAGTACAGTAGAACTCTCGACTAACCGAATCGCTCATTATTCTAATCGAATTCCCGAGTGTGACCACATATAAAACTTCGCACTGCCAAGCGGATGCGCGGCTTGGCTGCCCAAAACGAATGATTACAGACAAACAGCTTACTTTGACCGAGATGTTCAGCAAGCAATGATTTCCAGTACGGTAAGTACATACTGTACTAATGTACAGTGCTTGTAACTACGCTTAACATATAAAAGTATTTATTGTGTATGCTGATAATTGGTGAAATTCCATATTAAATTTAGTGATGTTTCCAAAATAAAACACGTTTATTGGATTATTAGTCTACTTTTTAAAAAACACATATATAAAAGGGTATATTGTTACGCGTTTCGTCTTGTAAGGGCATTTTCAAACAAGACGAAATGTCACAACATGACGAAACGTGTCAAAGTATACCCTTTTGTATATTTTTTTTAAAAAGTAGACTAATAAACAAATAAACGCCGATTTTTCGCTAATGAACTGTATTTATTTACGAGAAAAACAAAAAACAAAAAACAAACCGACACGAGCGTTGACTTAGAGATTACACACGCGTTGACTTATAACTGCGATAACTTAAGCATGTTTATTATTGTTTATTGTGATCACTTAAATACTTAGCATGTTTTTAAGCACGTCGATAGTTATTTGTGATTAAACTTCATCCCAGTTATGTGAACTGGTCGATGCCTCAAATGAATAGTTATCTGTTAACAGCACACTACCCCTTGCTCCGTTGAAAAGGTTTTGGCTTTATTTTGTCTTAACTGATTCTTAAGCCCACCACACTTGCGAAGGGTTGAAGATTTCCTCGACAGCTGTTAGGGATCTTTCGAATCGATCGTAACACTACGTAAAGAAAATGGACCCCCCAGCATAAAAAACCACGTTGATAAATTTGGATACAACATTAAAACCAATTAGAAATTTTAGTATCTCTTTCAAAGGCTTATGTGCCATTGTAACGCCGTCAGAAAACCATTCTGTTTTAATTTTATTAGTTATTGTGATCGCTTTTTATTGCGTCGCCATTAAATTAATTATAATATTTTATTCATTAATGATTTGTTTACTATCGATTCGTTTTACGATCAATTAACGATTTCGTTGTGTGGGCGCGCGGTGTCTAAATATTTCGAAATCTTACACGGATCAAACATTTAAAAGAAAAAAATCGTCCTTTGATTTATCTTACACCTGAGCCCTAATAGTTGCACAAGTCCAAAATCGGTGTTTTTTTAGTATGAGCAGAAATATTTCCAAATATATTTTCTATCCGTTTGATAAAATGGATATATTACATACTACAAATACCGATAAAAAATATATGAAATGGATTTGTAATAATTAATTGTCATTTCAAAATCAATAAAGATATTCTGGAGAAATATTTTCATCCATATTTTTTTTTAATACTTCACTTGGAAAACGCATCTGTTGATGTTTGTGAAGTTAAAGAGCTGAAATATTTATTTATGTGGGTGTGATTCATGTGATTGAATTATTTCACCATCATACTAAGGCAACGCCTAAAATTTTCATTTTTCAATTTTTATACTTCTTTATGGACCAGGGGAATTTATCAACAATAAGAATAAGGTAAAAAATTAAATTAAGGTGTTAAATAATTTTTATGCTTCTAATAATTAGCAAACAATTTATTTTTTCTGGACCGTATTTCTTAGACCTTTTTAATTTTAAAAATGTTTAAAAAACGGTATTTCCTCATTTGCATAATTTAATATACATATTTGTGTGGTGTGAGCAAAAATGTCTAAAATTAAAAAGAAATTATAGTGACACAATAATCAATACAGTATTTTTATTTCTGAAAATATGTTAAACCAAATGGTATTGAGTGAATTTTGAGTTGTGCCTTTGTTTTTGCAAATGAATATTCATCAACTTAAAGCGCCGGCGTGTTTGTAACTGCTATCATGTAAAAACGAGGTTTTCGTGTTGTGCCACTATTATTCCTAGGGTGCAATTATGAATCTTCCCTACCCCCTAGAGAGTGATTAATTTAAGGATTTTTATTTTTTTAATGCGCTGACACTTCGCTTCATATATGCCACACTGATGATTTACGTCAAATGCTGTATAAAACTGCTTCAAATACGGTAATAAAAATTATTCAGTTTGGTCAATTCAACCAAATTACACAAACATCACTCTGTCAGATTTAAAATTTACACTAAAAATTGATTATGTAACTCGGTAAAGATTATAATAATAAATATGTACATCTCCCTTCCCCTCCTTATCCGCTCTTCAAGCATCCTTGTTCTAATCCCGCCTAATTTTCAATAACTTGCTGTTCTTAAAAAAAAAAAAAAACTTTGAGTATTGAAAAATATTTACGAGTACATGAAAATAACATTTTTATATGTATAAACTTATATGTATTTATTTAATGTGTAATATATTTTCTTTACTAACTTTGTATTCTTTGTGGAAATCCGTTATTAGTTCTGAGTTTATACACTATATCTGTTTGTTTACTATTAATTGAATGTAGAACTGTTGGTTTCCCCAATAAAATAAAATAAATTAAGTGTTGAGGGTAATGATTAAGGTCGCAATAATAATCCAAATGAAAATCATTATGTTTGATTTCACATGATCATATTTTTTGACGTTTAATAATCAGTGTGGCCAAATGTGAAGCAAAAGTTAGTAGCATAGAAAATATAAATATTTCCAAATTAACCACTCTCTTGGGCAATGTTTCCCAGCCTTATTTATGCCATGCCCCACCGTAGTCTTTTCAAAAGTCAGATGCCCACCGGCATCTTTTTTAAGTAAACAGCAGGTAGATTTTCAAATTATATTGTAATATGTTTGTAAACATATAAACGCCTAACGAAATTAAATAAGACATATTCTAATACATATAATATAACTGAAATGATTACAAAACACAAATTGAAAATGTAATTAAGTAGAATAAAATAAAAATGAAAACAATAATAAAACCTAGAGTCTAGGGGATAGAGAAGATTAATAATGAGGAATTCCAGCCCAACCCGGATTTAAATTTTATAAAATTAAATTTTATAAATTCAGGGCCTATAGTGTTGTAAGCGAAGGCGCCAACTGCTGTAACGCGTATCAATGGTATTACCATTACTGCCAACGGTATTAATGGCATTACAAATTATCGGTAATTATTTATTTGATTTAAATAAATAATTTATCAATTACGCTAATAAAATACTAAATGATTTTTTTTCTAAATTTTCTGGAGCTCGTTAGCGCAAAGTTGATTCAGGTAATTTTTTTCAAGGTAATTATGTTTCAGCTAATTCGAGCTATGTTTAAAACACCCACGAGAAACGATGAGATAATTGGTTAATTTAATGTATAATTAAATCTTTCAAGACAAGTAACATAAGACTGGCTCATCTTATTTCAAAGAGAATTTAGAACGAAATTGAAAGCTTAATAGGCCAAGATGAAAGCGTCTTTGAACTTTATTTTGTAAAACAATAATATCTACATTACGAACATGGAGGTAATGTATTAAAACTTTAGCAAATTCATGTTTACGGTACGAAATATACAATAACTTTGTTTTATTCCATTTTATTATTGTATGTATATGTCTAAAAGTATTTTTATTAAAAAAAATAAGATTTAAAAACTTACAAATCGTATTAAGATGTTTGGGAAAACTCATTTTTGGGACATGCATAATAAAACATTTATTTATAGTAGATTTATAGTATTTTTACTTTAAATAATTATATGAATATACAGAAAAAACGACGTTACGAGTGTACAAAAAGTAACCACTAACTTGAAAAAAATATATAATTGATCACAATTCATTTTTATTAAGCCAAAAAATGATAAATTAAATCATTTTATGTTTAGAATCACCTAAAGCAGGATGAATAGGAGCGTATATATTGTTTTTTAAAAGAAAACATTAGGATTTTTGTAATTTACCCAAATATTTCATGTTTGGAGCCAATTTCACCGAGTTTTAAATAACTCACTATTAGAAAATAGGATTAAAGTTGGGGTGGAGTGGATTTTGAACATCGAACCTCTGATCCGCAAGTCCGCAACACTAGCCACAGGATGACAATCGGATTAAACCTTTTTTATACTATTACTTTTAACAATTATGCATGTGAAAAAAACAGAATAAAAATTATGATAAATCATATGTATGAATATAAAAAACAACAAGCCCAAGACCTATAGCCCTTGAGGTGATTTTCACAAAAATGGTGCTATTTAAATTATTCTAAATAAATCAATAAACAACTTAGTCGACCCAAAAAAAATGTTGATCTTAATTTTTATGAAGCAAAAAAAGGATAAAAAATTACATATAAATAAAATTACAAATTGTTAAAAATATTTTTTTTGTAGAACAATGTTTTGAGTACGCCCAAATACTTTCAGAATGGCTGGATTTCCTCCCTAGGGGGTTATTCATATTTAAATTTGTTGCAACAGAGTGGGAAAACGTTTTTGCGAAGGTTTTATGGAAGTCTAGACATTTACAGGGCTTATGACCTATCATTGGCTGGTTTAAGTGGCCACTTCACACACTGTATAACATTCACCATTCCGCCCATGTTTGAACATCTACATTTCTTCAGCTCTTCCATCTGTTGACTTTTGTGAAGTAAAAGAGCTGAAACCTTTGTCACGTGGGTGAGATTCATCCGGCTGAAACAATCCACCTACTAGGCAACGCCTGAAAACTATTTTCCAATTTAAGTGCATCTTTTTTTAACAGGTAGTTAATTCAACAATGTTTTGAGTATGTCCAAATACTTGCAGACTGGCTGGATTTCTTCCCTGGGATGTTATTCGTATTTAAAGTTGTTGCAACATCTCAAAAATGCTTTCCGTTTCTGTTGCAATCATTTTTTTTTTTTGCTATTTTTTTTTGTTGAGTTAAGTTAAGCCATCTTAAATGTTTAATACGTTTTGTATTCAAGTATATTCACGAATAGCCCAAGATAACTGCAAGATTTGGCTTAATGTTTAAACAAAGAAATTCCACGTTATGTGTTCATTATACCAAAGACACGGAGCCAGTAGATAGGCAAAATAGAGAAGATATAAGCGGGGCATTTGCATATTAATTATACAGAGTTATTTAACTTTAAACTAACATCGTATTTCTAACTAAGATATCCCATCTCGGTTTGCTGAAATTGCAGAGATAAAGCTATTAAGATTTCAATCAGCTTTTCAAATGAATCTCGGTAAACTAAAACAAAAAAAAAGTTTAATAAACTAAAACAAAAAATGACATTAACTACTTGATAGACTTCGACCTATTTATTTGATTAGAACAGGACGAACAATACGGTTCTGAGTGTGAAATAGAACTAGAACCCTGAACGAGCGTTTTGGACTTAATGGATACATAATCAAACTTCCGTCGTCATCACCAAAGTACTTTCAAAACGACCCAAATTTTTACTGGACACGAAGCTATGAGAAGTCACCCACATAGGTTTAAATTAAGAAATGATGACTATTGTCCATGCGATGATATTTTTTCACAAAGTCACGAGCATCTGTTATTTCAGTGCCCATTTTTCAGTTCACAACGCCATAATCTTGAAGCAGAATGCAGGAAAGGTAGAATATCCTTAACAGATATTCACATTGTCCTTAAAAGTAGTTATCACGCGCCATTGATCTTGGCAACAATGGTGATTGGACTCATAAAGGGAATAAACCAAAATCATTTATCGAACTTCCCATTCCCAAGATAAACCATTACGATTTTTTTCGAGTACCTAAGCCTTGTACATGATACGTAAGGCTACTAAATACAGGGGTCCAAATATATATTTTTTTAAAAGATACATGAATCATTTAAATAATACCGTCATTTTATGGGCAGGTTGGAAAGAATTGCCACTAGGCAATAAACCCGGAATTAAAAAAAATCATATTCAAATTATCCTCATCCAGTGGTAAATAGGGCACTGTATTGATACATTAAATCTACAATATTTTAAATGCAAGGTTATTTATTTATTTATCACTTTATATAAAAAATAAATTTACATACAGACATATAAGGGCGGGCATATTGCTTTAAGACAATTTCTTCCTACCTATCCAATCAGTCATCAGTATTAGGCTCCAAGTGCCAGAACAAAAGCAGTAAAATATTGCCATAAACCACCTTAAATATATTTTTTCATGTTGACCCTGTCAAGTATCGAACTCGAGACGCCCCGAACAGAGCAAATCGGAGTTATTATAATGATGTAATGGATTTTGGTTTAACACGGGCTTTGCTGAAAAGCCTAAATAAAAACTAGAAAAGGATGTTTATTTGTAAAACAAAATAAATAAATAAAGCTGAATTTAAATTCCCTGCTATTTTTCATGTCGGTGACTAAGTAAACTACATCGGTTTATATAAAGATTCTCAGTACCGGAAGCAAATCCTTTAATATTTCATTGCGACAGGAGCTTTTAAGTAAATTTACTATATTCCAAGGGTAAAATGTCTCAAAGCCAGAGAGATTCTAAACGTAACAGCTATTTGGTTATTTTGCCTTAAATATTCATTTATACTGCAGCACTATACAGAGTTGCCTTAATATTCCACCCCCTTGCGAAGGGGTGGAGAATTGTATACTGAATGCAGCCAGAAAACAAGTAGTTATAAAGGATTGCAGATTGCAATTTTAAGGGTTACTCAAAATTAGACGGAGTTATTTTGCAAATTCTCCAATCGTCAGACTACATAGGCTCGGAAACGAGTATGTTCAAATCGATGTGTTTCGTTTTCCATTGTCCGGTTTTATATTTTTTAAAAGTACGTCCATAAAATCAAAATAACTTACATATTCGAATGATGTAGAGCACTGACCTCTTATGTTGTATAATTTGTATAGCGCCATTTTCATGAAAATCACCTCAAGGGCGCTGTACAATAAATAAATATCCCAGCACGTCTTGCAGCTACAGAGCGCATGGACGGTTGGGATTCTATTTCCTCGTTTTCAGTTGAAATCTATTTAATTTTAACATAAAGGAGCTTGATAACAGCACATCTTGCAGCTACAGGGTGCATGGACGGTAGGAAATCTAGCCTATTTACACATTTTTAAAATTGACAAAGAAATTTAGTGTATTAATGAAATAAAAAAAATGAAAAATAATAATAAAAAGGAGTAAGATTACAACACGTCTTCAGCTACTAAGCGTAAGCGCATGGGCGGTTGGAATTCTAGACACCATAGAGTGATATGCAATACATGTGTTTTTAGAACTTTTTCCAGACTGCAAGGATAATGTATTATTTTAGTTTATAATAATTGTTGCCAGAAGTTACTCTCTGTGTGCATTTTATTGCGATTAATCGGTAGATTATCAACTTATTTGAATTAATAGATGGTTTTGGTTTTCATTATGGAACGACAAAGAGACTGCCGTTGTTGGGGTACTCAATACTAGTGGCGTGCGTTCCATAAAGGCACATAAGCAGTGCCTACCCTACTAGAATTCCATTAAAATAATAGCAAAAAATAATATCAAAAATATTAGTAACTATTTTCAACATTTGAAAAACGCGCCAGAGATAATTCGGTTAAGTAATATATTGTACCGATCAGCGCGCCGCTATCGGCCTGGGTCGGGAGAAGCACGCACTACAAATGCCTTTTTCTTCCATATGAACATAACGCGATGCGGAAACGATATGTGTATGTGTGCGTTTTATTTCAGTTGTGATTACGCGTGTATGTGTAAGCTAGTAGGCAGTGCTTTTTGAACGTTGGTAGGTGCATTGTTTTAGATAGAACAAACGAATACGTTACTGACATCTAGCGTTTTTTTCGATTATTATTTAATAAAAGACAGCCATGTCGAATAAATAACCTCAAATTTGTTTCTGTTATAATTATACAATCAAGAGTATTTTTGTTTCGCGTTTATTTAAAAAATAATAATAAAAAGATATTTTTTTGGAACTTATTGATTTGCTAGCTAAATATGTCGGTATCTTGGAAAATCTCTTGCAATTATCTAATTGTGCGTTTACGAGAATATTAAATAGAGCCCAAAATTATTCAATTTCGAGTGAAGCAACCGTAATAAATGAAAATATAAAAATATTTAAAAGAAGGATTTCGTAGCAATATATTATGTAAATTATTTAAAAAATAAGAAAGATATCATATAAATTTAGCATTTATTTGGATATTTGATGTAGCTTAGGTAATTTCAATATTAACTACCTACGGCATAGTGATTCAAACTAATGTGGCTAGTGAAGGGAACTGTTTGGTAAGATTGATTAGGTACTTATACTATATAAAACGTACTTTTTTTCTGCTGCCTACCCTTCAAAAAAATTTTTCAGGCGTTGCCTAGTATGCAGGTGAAATAATTTAATTATATGAATCTCACCCGTATAAATAAAGGTTTCAGCTCTTTAACTGCACAAACATCAACATATGAAAGAATTGAAGGGATAAAGATGTTTAAATATGGGCAGAATGGTGAGTGTTACACAGTGTGTAAAGTGGCCACTTAAACCAGCCAATGACAGGTCATAAACCCTGTAGATGACTAGACTTTTACATTACTTTCTCGAAAATCTCTGTTGTAATATGTTAATATTAACAGCTCCCTAGGGAGTTGAATCCAGTCCTTGTCTACAAAAATTTAGGACAAACTTAAAATATATTTTTTTCTTATTATGAATTTATATTTATTTTATTATGAAAGCTTTTTTAATGTTGAAGATTTTTTATTTTCAACATGAAGTACTTTTTATCCAGTGACTTGAAATTATTATTATTTTCTGTCAGATGGTTTGCGAATTCAGAATTTATTATTTAAGCATCTTAAGTGTTCTTTTGCAGAGCAAATATTAAAGTTTCTTTTAGTTTTTTCAATGTAGATTGAATCACAATCATTACAATTTTATTGGTATATCTCAGATGTATTAAATTTTTGGACTTTTTTGATTTTTTAACAATGTTACTATATTATTAGTTGTGTAGAACGCAGGTTCAATGTTTGGCGGTAGGGAATTAGATAATTGTTGCCTGTCTTGTAGCTTAATTCAAATAATGTTCGTTTTAGAGTTGCAGAGTCCTGCTTTTATTCTTTTTAGCAAATCTAAGAGAATATATACCAATCAATATCAGAAACAAAAGCGTACAAGTAGCTTTGCGAGCTTTATTTTTTTTATTTTATTTTTTATTTATTAGTTTATACATACATTGTTACAAAAATGTCACAAAAAACACTCTGGCAAATTCTGCTTGTACTAGGAGTAGGCTCAATATATGAATGGTCGGCAAGCCAGAAATATTAGTATGCCTAATGTTGCAATCGGTTCCAATACTGGCAAATGCCTGTTCTAAGAAACCGATTTGTTGCGGCAAATATGGTTTTCAAATATGTTTCCTATAAATAAAAAAAATATTGAAGAAATAGAAAAAAAGTTATTGCCCGAAAGAGAAGAAAAGAAAAAAAAAGGTACAGTTTACATTAAATGTAAAAATAAAATAAAATATAAAAATATTTACACGTACACGCATACATACTACATACATACCAGTGGCGAATGGTGATTTTATTTACAGGTAAGCTATAAAAAGTATAATATACATATATTAGTACCTACATAGGAGGTACATAATATAATGTAAGTAATATATACTATAAATTGATATTTTTCTGTGATTCTGTGTGATACAACAACTCTCATCCATGAAATCAACTCAAACGATGTAACTTCATTTTATATTATATTATATAGATATATTATCCATTACTTTAATATAAAATTCATTAAAAAAAAAACAAAAATACCACTATGAATTCAGTCGATATTAGGTATTCAATTAAAATGTCAACTGGCCGCATTGTTCTAGTAATTACTAGTTCTTAAAACGGCCGCGTGGAGTGCTATATGTCCTGCACTATGACGCATGAAAGTTATTATGGTCTTATGTCATAAGTACCATCTTAAAGAAAAATAGTCCTTAAGAAACAATGTTTGAAATACTGTTTTCCAAATCAAGAATCTTCAAATAATTTGTGTAATCTGCAAGTTTAATCAAGGAGAAAAAACCCGCACTGGGGTTAGTACATTCAAAATTTAGTATACTTATTTGTATGAAAAAATAAGCTGGAATAATCGGCTCGTTTCTTGGCTCACCGCGGGCGCTGGGCGCGCTTTATGAAAATTTATATTTATACTAGGATAAAAATACAAATGGTGGAAATGATTTAAAATAAATGGTAATTATTAATTGGTTTTTCTGTAAATAAAGTTACAATAAAACATTATTATGGTTAGTCAAATATAATGGTAAGCTGTGCATAATCGCTTCTATACACGGTTCGCCCCTGATACATACATATACACATACATACATATATACACACATATAAATACATGTAGATATATATACACACAAACATACATAATATATATGCACATGCAAGAATACAATAAATTTTATAAATGATTCAATGGGATGGCATAATATTTAGATTACTAGCCTCAATAAATTCTCAGATTCCTTATTTCCAATGTCTGTCAACCAAATTATTAAAATTGTTTTCAGTACTGATGGTTTATGAAATTTCCAAAAACATGGTATCAGGTTGTATAATTTAGGTCCGTTGTATAGAAATGATTTTTGAAATACCGCTGTACGTACTTTAACATCCACTCCTTTGTTACCTAGAAACCCGTTGTATCCTTTTACCCATTCTGGAGGATATTTTTTTTTTTTTTTTAATTTATTGGGGATATCAACAGTAATATATGTAACAAAAATACAACAAATAAAATATACAGAGAATAAAACCAATGACAGATATCCACAGAAATAACATTAAATACACGTACAATACATACTAGTGTGTTTGTGTGAATGTAAGTGAGTGAGAGGGTGGGTGAGTGGGTGTTATATTGGAATGAGAGTGGACATGTGTGTAAATATTAAGTGTCAAGTGTCGAAAATACAAATATATTAAAAATATTAAAAATTAGAGATAAAATATAGTAAAATAAAATAAAATAAGATAAGATAAAATAAGACTTTATTATTGAAACTAAGTATAAGACAAAAAAGTATGTTTTAAGACGCGCATTTTAAATGTTATTTTTTTACAATCAAATGGATCAATAAGGGGAAAGTTCAAATTATATTCACTAACAAAACGTATAAGTGGAGAGTTCTGGGCATAGTTCGTACGAACTGCTGGCACATGAAATAGAGAGCTCGACGTGTGACGGGTGCGGTAGCCGGGGACATTTAATGATAGCTCCGACAAAAGAGCCGGACTATCAAGGCGTCCACTAAGTATGACATGAAACACCCCCATGTCCAACAGTAGACGGCGATCTTCTAAAGTAAGCAAGTGGTGTTTTTTGCAGGAAGACATATAATTGAGATCGGTATATATTTGTGGACTCCATATGCTTTAACTTGAAAGTGGATATAAAATCATCATAACAATGTTGAATAAATCTGAAATCTCTCTTGATACGTGTGTGATTTATCATTCATTGTTATCTGACATTTAAATTTATTTTTCACAAGCAGTACATGTATACAATTTTCGTTCGTACGATTTCCTCGCGATGATTTTCTTGTAGTTTTCTTAAAGTCCCAAAGGAAATTACATTACAATTCTTTTTCTGTTCCTCAGGGCAACGGAAGCCAGTTTACTGAGAGTGATGTTTCCATCTTCGAAGCGTTTGCAATATTCTGCGGATTGGGAATTCACAACACACAGATGTATGAAAATGCTTGCAAGCTGATGGCGAAACAAAAGGTATATTTATTTATTTATTGAATTTGTTTCTCAATTTATTTACATTATGTGGACACGCGTCCTAACTCCTTGAGACTTGAGTCCTGTTTTGTACTGGGACGAATAGAATATGTCTTCATTATTACTAAAATTGATCATCATGATGAAGTTCAGATTTTTTTGTTAAAAGGCCGTCAGACTAGGCCAAGAAAAAGATTTGGAATTTTGGAATCACCAATGAATTATTAATCTCGTATGCAGGGAAAGATAATTATAGATTTTTGTGACATTAATGATTAAATAACGTGGTGAAAAGGAACTTTTATAAATAAAATATAATAAATCAGACACTGGTTTTAGTCTTATATATTTTTTTCCATAATATTTTAATCATGTATTAAAATTAAAAAGAACACCAACCTATTGTAATATATATATATGGTATTATTGTTATCAAAAACATTTTTCACTTTGTGGTATGACATTTTACACTTATTTGTTTATAAATTTGTATAAACCACTTAATTTTTTTTAATTACACTTCGACCGGTTTCGAGGTTACTACCTCATCGTCAGGAATTTAACTAACTTATAATTACACGCTTTGCTATTTATATAATAAAATATTGTTTGAAAGAGACAGAAAATTGAAAGAAAGAGAGAGAAAGAAGATAAAACAAATCACAACGGGAATAGTTTTAAAAAAGGACTCGAAGTTAAATTTAATTGATTATTTATTATTTGAAGTTTTTGATTGATGGCTTTACTAATTTCTAATCGTTCTAAATTTTCTAAACGAAAACCATTTTTATTGACATGCAAAATTTCTACACACGTTTCTTGATTAAATACATGGTTTTCGGATATAAGATGATTTGCGAATTCTGAAAAATTATTATTACTCAGACATCTTATATGTTCTTTGATTCTAACTTTAAATTTACGTGAAGTTTTTCCAATATAGAAATTTGGGCAATTTAAACAATTTAATTTATAATTAATAATTTATAATAAATTATAATAATTTTATTATATAAATAGCAACGCGTGTAATTATAAGTTAGTTAAATTCCTGACGATGAGGTAGTAACCTCGAAACCGGTCGAAGTGTAATTAAAAAAAATTAAGTGGTTTATACAAATTTATAAACAAATAAATATATATATTGATTGATTTGGTATTTATTTTGTAGAACTCCATATTTAAACTTATAAGAAATCAAACACTGATTTGAGTCTACTAAACACTTTATTTTATTTTTACAAATATAAAAATAAAAAAATCGTGACAATTGTTTCGCCTTGTAAGGGTATTTTCAAATGAATGTGAAGATTAGATGGATTGAATGTCCTTATAAAGTTATATAGTTCAAGGTACTTAAGTAAAAAATAAAAATAATCTTATTAACTGTACTGTATGTACATTAATCAAAATTGTGGGAAAATCCAATACTTATGAGCAAGGTGAAGTGTTTAATTGGAAATGGGGAATTTACATATTTATATTTGAATTTCGAAAAAAATTATAACAAAGTAAGTATTTATTGACATACATATATCTATTGTGAGATAATTAATGAAGCTTTATAGTTTTATATCTTATCCAAAGATATATTTTTGTAAAAATAAAATATTTTTATTTATTTATTTGACACTTTATATACATATACAATAAATATACATATAAGGGCGGGCATATTGCCTTAAGGCTCTTCGCGGACGACAACAAAATTCTCAAAATAATTCAAACTTTACAAGACTGTTTTCTTCTTCAATCAGACATTAACTTTTTTAACCGATGGTGTAAAGTCAATAAATTAGAACTAAATATTAAAAAATGCAAAATAATGTCATTTCATAGAACAAAACAACCAACTTCCTTCGAGTACCTATAAGAAAACTCCAAAATTGATGTAGTCAAGTCCATCAGAGATTTAGGAGTTGTTTTGGACTATAAACTGACATACAACGAGCATATAGATAATACAGTAAATAAATCACTGAAATTACTTGGCTTCATTAACAGAATATCCTCTGATTTTACTAATGTCCGTACAATCGAAACTCTTTACTGCTCAACTGTTCGCCCTCTTCTTGAATATGCCTCAGTGGTCTGGTCTCCATTCTATGTCAATCGCATAAATCACATTGTATCAGTCCAACATCGCTTGCTTCGAAAAATAGCGTGGATGCTTGGACTAGAGAGAGATAATTATTCTTATGCTGAAATAGAGTCAATGTTAAATATTTCTAGTCTACAAAAACGTAGAACTAATATTGACTCCATATATATGTTCGGCATACTAAATGGTATAATCGATGTTCCATCATTATATGTTCGGCATACTAAATGGTATAATCGATGTTCCATCATTACTGGGACAAGTAAAATTCAATATTCCGACTCGTAGATTGAGAAACAAAGAAGTACTGTTCATCGATCAGCATAGAACAAACTATGGCCTAAATTCTCCAAAGACCCGCCTTTGTCGTATTGTTAACTCAAGACAAGATCTGGACTTTTTTGGTTTAAGTTTACAACGATTTAAACGAGCACTAAATAAATAGTCCAGATCTTGTCTCGATGTCCCTTATGTTTGTCAATGATTCTTTCTTTTTTTTAATGTTTTAAACTATTCTTTAATTGTAATATTTAAACCTTATAAATTGTATACATGGACAATGTCCGTTAATAAATAAATAAATAAATAAATAAGGCAATTTCTTCCTACCTACACAAACCGTTCAGTTTAAGAAAATTATAAATACATGGACATATTGAGTCTTACAATTTTATACAAAAATTAAAAGCAAAGATTAACAAAAATATATATATATATATATATAAAATAACACTATGCTATGAAGAGAGGAGAGGGGATGGGAAGGAAAGAAGAAGGATAAAGGAACAATTTAAATATTTAGATAGTGACATTTCAATCTTGACTTAAATGTAAATAAAGTAGGGGTGTCATTAGTGGGTAGATTATTCCACAATCGAGCGGCTACTAATGTGAAAGAGGAGGCAAAAAAATTAGAGCGATGACAGGGTATTAAAAGGGTTCTCTCGTTACTAGAACGAAGAGATAGTCCGTGTTGTGAAAGAGGTTGGATGAGCTCTCTCAGATAAACAGGCGAAGTGAGATTTTTTAAAATATTGTAAAGAAGTGATAGAATGTGAATGTTTCTTCTATGCCTGATACTGAGCCAGTGTAGTTGCGTGCGATACTCGGTTATGTGGTCAAATTTGCGCAGATTAAAGATATAACGAATACAAATATTCTGCAATCGTTCTAACTTATCAAGCAATTCAGAGTTAGCATCTGGATAACATACATCCGCGTAGTCAAGAAGTGGAAGAAGTAAGCTCTGGACTAATGTTTGCTTAACATTAATTGGCAAGAAGTTCTGTAATCTTTTAAGTAAGTGCTAACTGCTATAAAGTTTACGACTAACTTCGTTAACCCGATCGTGCCACCCTAAATGCTTATGAATACCTAAGTTTTTGACTGAAGTCATGAATGGAATTTCTGTACCATCTATTTTGAAAAGAGGAGGTGTGGAAAAATTCACTTTTGAATACATACAGAGTTCAGTAGACTCAAATCGGAGTTTGATTTCTTAAATTATAAGTTAAAATATGGAGTTTTACAAAATAAACACCATATCGATCAACTTTTATACTTATGGCATTCCATTAATATTATTTTTAGTTTAGCTTCAGTGTATTTATGAAACTTTATTGACAACAATTTTTTTTTCTATAATTACTGCATAACCCTTATTTTTTAATTATTTGGGATTATTAAGATAATTTAATATTTCAAATTGATCGAAAAAACGTATTATTTATAAAGTATTATTGTAGCATTATTTTTCTTTTTCAATATTACCTAGCTAAATACTAGCCACTTTGTGTTTATGTTAAATTATTCTTAATTTTACTTTGTTATATTTATATTAAGAGCATAAGATTTTCTCACTTTAATTGTTATCTTTTATTTGTAATCTCAGATTTTTTTGTTTCATATTTACTTTTTTGCAAGATTTAAAAATATATTTTTTTGCTAATCTGTTTAGTTTTAATTATTTAGTTGAATTACATAGTTATATTACATAATGAATTGTTCACTCCTGTGATTTTTTCTGTAAAACTTTTTATTGTAAAAGGTTCTCTGAACCTAACAAATTACAACAGGGATGGAAAATACCTTAAATAAGGGAATATGGAAGTCTAGGCATTTACAGGGCTTATGACCTGTCATTGGCTGGTTTAAGTGGCCACTTTACACACTGTGTAACATTCACCATGTTGCCTATGTTTAGACATCCATATTTTTTCAATTCTTCCATCTGCTAAATTTTATTGAAGTTAAAGAGCTGAAACCTTTATTTTTGTGAAGAGACTCATCTGACTGAATTATTTCACATACTAGGCAACGCCTGAAACGGTTCTTTAAACCGTTGATATATAAATAAATAAACTGGATTTGCATTTTAAATAGTGAGTTGAAAATGGCCCCCAAAATTGAAATATTTGGGTAAATTATAAGAACGCTAATATTTCTTTTCTTTTAAAAAAATAAAAATCAAGAGAAATATAGCAAATATACATAGAAAAAACGAAAAAAAAAATATAATTAGTTCAGTGCCGAAAATCAGCATTTATTATAGTAAATAATACAATACGTTATGTTTGCAAAACAGTGAATAGGGTACAATTACGTAAAATTGGGTGTAATACAATTATTTCAAATTAAATTATAATCAAACATATCACACGTCTGAGGATGGTGATTACCATGCTCGACTGTGGTCAGTCTCCCTCCATCTGGAACGGTGGTGTGCTCTTCTATAGTTATGTCAAGAGATGATTTTAATATGGAAACCTTAAAAAAAATATATAAAAAAATTGAATTCTCACAAAGTATCAAAGTGTATGAAACTGAAAAAAATATATTAAAAAAAGTTTTAAGAAGGTATAATCTGATAGAGCGATAGTAGAATCTAATAAAGTATAATAATACACGAAATTCAACAAAATAAACAAACAACAAACAAACCATCACACCGTTTTTCCGTAAGGGTAGGCAGAGAGGATAGAACGCCATATCACTATATCTTTGCATACAGATCTCGCTTCCTCTACATTCATACATCTTCTCATGCACGCGCACGTCGATTATTTCGACTTTTAACATGTCCATCTTTAAGTATTTGTTGGATTTAGTCATGCTATTTCTTTCTCGATCTTCCTCTATTTCTGCATCCATCAACATTTGCATCGTAAATATTTCAGCCGTTCTTTCGCTGTCCAATCGCTCTACATATCCAAACCAACGCGGGGCGCCTTTTTTGATTTTGTTGATAATGCTTATCTCAGCCTTGCATAATGTACGGATCTCAACATTTGTGCATCTATTGTACATAGTTTTACCACACATTCGCCTGGGAGATCGCATTTCAAAAGCATTCTGCCTACTTTCATCTCTGTTTTTCCAAGTCCATACATCAAGTTCGGGACTAGGACTCCATTCCAAACTGCTAATTTTGCCTCTTGCAACAAACATTTATTTACATTTAACAGACAAAATCAGATATTTATCTTACGTTTTCCAAAGATTAAAAAATATTTTAACTTATGAAAAATTAAAAATGCTGTATTACGCTCTAATTCAGTCTTCTGTTACATACGGCATAATTGGATGGGGTGGAGTTTTGGACGCACATAGTCACCCTGTAGAAATCGCACAGAAGAGTATAGTTAAGATAATGTACAAAAATCATAGACTATTTCCTAGTAACGAATTGTACATAGAGAGCGGACTCCTTAATTTAAAAAAGTTATATTTATTACAATGCTTAAAATATGTACACAAAAATAGGGAATTGTTTGGCAATAATTTAAATAGGACTAGTAGCAGATCAGAAAGTGTTCTGTCGGTTCCAGGATGCAGAACTAAGTTCGCACAGAGACACTCTTTCCATGTTGGTCCAAGATCTTTTAATCTCCTACCCAAGGAAATACAAAATATAGAATCCCTTCCAAAGTTTAAAGCGGCTTTGAGGACTTGGATCAGCATGGAAAATACAGATATACACCTATTGTGAAAGAGTCGTACAACAGCATATTCTAAACTTTGATGTCTTAATTACATTGTTTATGTAATTTTCCTGTTATTTCTGTATGATTTTTAATGGCATTGTCATATTTGTGTTTGTATACCAAAAAATTCACCAAAAACAATAAAAAAGGAATGGCCCACGCTCAGACGTTTAAGTCTTTGTGGGCATTTTTTCCAAATTTAAGGCTATGTTTATTTTTAGAATATGTATTTTTTCTCTTTTTCTCTTCTAATGTTTAATAAATATAATGTATAAAATATGTAATTTAATACATGCATAATATGTAACAGTATGGAAAAAAAATAAATAAAAAAAATAAATTGCCAAGGTTGATTTAAGTGCACCGTTCACTCTGTTCCCGGGCACTCACCCTCCTTTCAATATCTTTCTCAGTCATTCCATCCCTAGTAAACACACTTCTCAGGTACACAAATTCCTTACCTTTTTTAATATAATCCCATTCACAGTGATTTCGCATTTGGTCATAATTTCATTTCTTTCAAAAATCATCACATTCGATTTATCGGCATTCATCAGCAAATCGCTTCCCTCGCATACATTGTAGACCTTTGTTACCAAAAATTTCAGTTCCTCTTTGTTGTTAGCAAGAAGTACGGCATCCTCAGCATACAAAAGAGTAATCTCAGCATACAAACGAGAAAAATACGACACACTGAGAAAAAAAAAATTTGAATCACACACAAAATCTTACGGTATTTAAATTTTAAACTTAGAATTAGTCATGAATTTTTAAATTACGATTTTTTACTAAAAACATTAAATTTTTTAAAACTTAACTACAGAAGAAAAATTATAGACCTTTTAAATTTATTCAAAATTGTAAATTTATTATGGGATTGCCCTGAACTGTTATCTCTCATCAACTTCAGGGTGCCTGGAAGAATGACTAGACAGGTGCCACCGTTTTGTAGCAACAATTCACGAACAGTGTATACTTGTTATGCAGTATTAAATAGACTAAATGAACTCTACAATAGTTTTTCCCACGTATCTGATATATACTAAGTGTAGGGTATTGTTCCTATAGAACAAACCTTTTGAACATTTTCATAGATGGTAAATGGTAATTATATTGATTTATTCATGCATTTCATAATATACACAGTTTTTTCTTCATTTTTCCCAGCTGTATGAAACAGTACTTATGATTTTCTTGTTGTATTACTGTAGAATGTTTTATTATTCAAACTTTTTACTGAACATGCTGTATAATTTTAAAGTTAATTTTATAAATATAAATCTCGTATAATTTAGAGGTTTAATTTTTTTTTTATAAATCTTTGGTATAAGGAAATTTATGTTTTAAAAAATATATACAAAGCCAAATATGATATTATAAATGTTTGTAAAAGGCAGATTTGCTGTTTATGTTAAAAAAAAAAAAAAAATCTTAGTTACTGCTCCAACTGGCTCCTTCCTATTTTTAAAAGCCACTCTTTTGTATGAATTTTAAACTTATTTCCATAGATATGTTTTTATTATAACTGACGCTTTAAACGTTTTCAGGTAGCTCTTGAGTGCCTGTCGTATCACGCTACCGCATCAGGGGAGGATACAGGAAAGCTTTCCAGAGAAACTATTCCTTCAGCTGAAAATTTTAACCTTTACAGTTTTACATTCCACGGTGAGTAATCCATACTAACCAACAATGATTTGAGTATGTCTAAATGTTTATAGGCAGGTTGAATATCCTCCCTAGGGAGCTATTTAGATTTATCATATTAGAAATCAAACACTGAGTGAGTCTACTGAACACTTTATTTTATTTTTACAAACATAAAAAATATAAAAACGAAAATTTCGTGACAATTGTTTCGCCTTGTTAGGGCATTTTTAAACGAATGTAAAGATTAGATGGATTGAATGTCCTTATCTATAAAGTGTTCAGTAGACTCAAGTCAGTGTTTTATTTCTAATATTGTAAGTTGAAGTATGGAGTTCTACAAAATAAACACCAACTCAATCAATAGCTATTTAGATCTAAATTTGTTGCAACAGACAGGGAAAACATTTTGAGAAGGGAATATGGAGGTTTAGGAATTTACACGGCTTTTAACCTGTCATTGGCTGTAATTATCTATAATTGTATCTATAATTATGATGGAGTCTATGGATTGTCGCCATTTGCAATTACCGGGCATTTCGTGTTTAGTGGAGTGATTGCCAAAATTAACAAAAAAATGCGACATGTAGAAGAAGTTTCCTGAAATTATATATTTTTGATAAAGTAAATCTCTCATCATGGATATGCCGGAGGTTAAAGCATTCAACTCAGAGGTACAACTTCGTTTCAACTTTCAATGCCCACTATTTTGTCAAGTAGTTCATTTGATAATGACTGAATATTATATTTTCATTTTTCAGCTTTCTGGGTTGTACGAAAACAAACCTCCAATATCTAAGGCTAAAATGAAAGCCATTACCAGAGGGGCAGTTAAGGCTATCAAATTCTACAAGCACGTAGTTCATAGTAGTTTTTAAGTAGCCACTTACACACTGTGTACAGTTCGCTATTCTGCCTATGTTTCAAAATCCACATATCCTCAACTCTTCTATCTCACTACCCTAGTTCTTGTATGTTCAATAGATCATTGTGCACATTTTACAAAATACATTTTATTTGTTTTTAAAGTCGAATAAGTAAAATCAGTTAGTGGAGATTGGCACTTAAAAAATGCTAAAAATACTATTTAATAAAGAAAAAAAATATGATTCTTTAGCTTCATGAACGCGTTATAAGATGATGAACATATCAGCATCCGTAAAAAAGCTGAACCCTTTATCACGAGAATGCATTTTATGTAACTTACCACTGTCAGAACATATTTGGACCGAAATAACTCGTGTATCTCTTATATGAGAATACATTCGATGTAACTAATCACTGACAGAACATATTTGGACTGAAATAACTCGTGTATCTCTTATATGAGAATACATTCGATGTAACTAATCACTGACAGAACATATTTGGACTGAAATAACTCGTGTATCTCTTATATGAGAATACATTTGATGTAACTAATCACTGTCAGAACATATTTGGACCAAAATATCTCGTGCATCTCTTATATGAGAATACATTTGATGTAACTAATCACTTTCAGTACATATTTGAACCGACCGTGATAAATTAAATTAAATGTCTTCTCATATAAGAGATACACGAGTTGTTTTACACCTGAACGAATTTGCACTGTCAGGGAGAAAATAGTAAAATACACTTTATTTTTCTGTGAGCTAAAATCGACTTTTTAATTATTTTTTTGCAACTGCCCTAAATTTTGTCAAAAACAAAATGTATTCTTTGTGCGATTAACACATCATAATTATTCTCCCTGAGAAAAAGAGTAATATGCTAATTTTATGTTGATCATATGTCTAACGTTACGCGTTACAAGAACAACCCCTAATAAACTAATTCTCCCACCTAACCAACCACTGTGTATAACCGTCTAAACAACCCTTGTCCCACCTCAAACCTAACCCAATATAATTTGTTTTATTCCGAAACCCGACGCAAATAACCTTAAATATACAAATTTGCTAAGGCGTAGCACCTAATATAACACAAGGTATACGTTGAGCTCTTATTTAGCCCCTATTTACTTATACTTAAGGTTTGATAAAAATAGGGAATTAACTAAGGTTATTTAATTTCAGAAAATAAATTATAATTTCATTCGAAATTAATTATTTGATGTTCCTGACTTTTTAAGATCAAACCGCGTTACAGCGTCGCTGCATTTAAACGGCGCAACGCAAATGTATGAAATGTAGCGTAGTGTAGTGCAGCTTTAGTGTGGTTTGTTTAATCCAAAACCGTGAAAGTAAGATAATATTTTATGCTTCTGTGACGCGCCGTGTAGTGCAGCACAGTAACGCTCTCGTGCGGTTTGACCTTTGGCCATATATGTTAAAAAAAATATCAAAGACAGAATCGGGCTTTTTACCTAGAATACCGTAGAACTAATTTAATCGGTCATTTGAGAAACCCCATAAGTCAGTCAATCTAAACATTTTAGAGAACACAAAAATGTTAATGATTATGATAAAATTATAAATAAACTCATCAATGAAACTTCTTGGTTTAGTTTTACTTTTTATTATTTTGACCAACGACCGCTTTCGCCTGAGTAGGCATCTTCAGACTGGTGAATTGTTTACAACATTTACAGTTTTTATACTATTTAAGAATTATATTATATTTTATATTTTGGAGATAAGATCAAATAAGTATTTTAACAGGGGAAAGAACCATAAATATTTACAACTAGTTTGTTAAAAAGTTAATTTTTGGGAGTTTCATTGATAAGTTTATTTTTAATTTTGTCATAATTATTAACTATGGAGTTTTATCAAGAAATATCAACAAAAAGCATCAATATTATCAAAAAATGTTTTTACAAAATTCTGAAAGTACTCCTAACTTTGACATTTCACATGCCATTTATTATTTTTTATTTATTCACGCAAATATGTATATATTACAACAAAATTATAATAACGTATCCCAAACTCTATAAGGCCAAAACCCCTGTGCCGAGTTGGGATACAACATGGGTGCATGTACATTATAAAATAATAGCAAAATTAAAAATCATTACATAAACATATATATTTCAATAAACATCTGGACAACACGCTTAACAGTATATAAATCTATGCAATATCTCGCAGCAGTCTCCTGCAATGGTCTCTTCCCTTAGGCAAAATCCAAACTTGAACACTCTTTCTGAAAATGGCTTTCGTTTTGGAGAACTTCATTTTATGTTCATCCAGACATTGAACACTCTTAGGTCACAAAAGAAAAATTCTTCGTACGTGTTTTCGGTGGGAAATATATTTTTTTTATCATTATTTCTTCTATCCCAATTTCCTCCAGCCAGATTTTGATTTGTTTTTTGAAATATCATTTGTTGTCAATCAAAATAATTTTATGCGGATGTATCAATTTGGCGGACAGTAATTCTTGGACTTTTGTCCAAATGTTGTGTTAAAAGGAGAAATCGACGATGATATTTAAAAAAAATATATATTTATATATTTTACGATAAAATGTTGGTTTTTTGACGGGATGAAGAGCATTTCAAGGCGAAATCACGTCCTTTAAGAACTTGACTTATCAGGTTTCTCAAAAGACCGATTCAATTACGGTTTTTTATTTGTCAATTAGAATCCTTAGGTTAGCTTATTTGGTTTCTTTTTTTTTGTGGCTTTAATCACCTCGCTACTGGGGTGTTTTTGCCACTGTCGTGTTTTTTGATTTGTTTTTGCTTATTTACATATTTTTATGTGGGTAAATTTTATGGTTTGTGTCTGCGTCCGGGCGGATAACGAATACGGTTCGGTGTGTGAAACAGAATCAGAATCCTAGACGAGCATTTTCGACTCGATAAAAAAAAAACTCGGGTATAATTCTGAAAAAGGAAATCCAGTGCAGAAAGTCCACCTCGTTGGGTAGTGGTCTGCGTGTTTGCCTGCCCTGTTTAATGGCCTAGATTCAATTCATGGGGTGGTATTCTAATCGGTGTAGCGCGTGCAGACAACGCTTTTTTAGCGCGTTTTACATACTTAATACACAATGAGCGAGCAATCTCAACATGCGCTGTACCGTTATTCAAAATACCAGTAGCTCAATCGCAAATAACTATCGATGTGCTTAAAAACATGCTAAGCATTTGAGCGATCACAATGAACAATAATGAACATGCTTAGGTTATCGCGGTCATAATTCAACGCGTGTGTAATCTCTAAGTCAACGCTCGTGTTGGTTTGTTTTATGTTTTCCTCGTAAATAAATACAGTTCACTGACGAAAAATCGGCGATTACTATGAAAAATAATACAATATATTGCAATATGTAATTTTAAAAAAGTATATTGTTAAGTGTCCTCGGCACGGGAAACCCCAGTGAGGTCACATTATTTTTATTATTAATTATAGTTTGTAAGCAAAAATATGAATAAATAAATAAATCGAAGTGCGTGCATGAGAAGATCTATGAATGTAGAGGAAGCGAGATCTGAATGCAAAGATAGGGTGATGTGGCGTTCTATCCTCTCTCTCTACTCTTACGGGGAAACGGCATGATGGTTTGATGTTGTTGTTGTTATTATAAAAAAATAAATCGAGTGATTTTTAAAATTTGAAAAAGCAATATTAAGAGAAGATTTTAAACCAAAGTTTTTTAATAAAATTTAATTCAAGCAATATTATCAGTAATAAAAATTTCAGTTAAGAAATTTAATTAAAAATAACAATATTAAATGCCTGGCAAACGCAATAACCAGTACACCATGAGACCGACTAATCTCTAATTAATTTCCTTTTGCATGATTTTTACCTGAGAGTACTCGCTAAATTGAAATAATGATTTTGATAAAATTATTATTAAAATCTCTTTTGTTAAGTTTTACTATATTCCTTGAATCGGGTTGTAGTCCCGTGGCTAGTGTTGTGGACTCACGGATCAGAGGTCTGAGGTTCAAACCCCACGCTACCCCAACTTGATTTCCATTTTCTGATAGTTAGTTATTTACAACTCGTTGAAAATGGCCATAAAAATTGAAATATTTAGGTAAATTATAAGAATACAAATATTTATTTTTTATTTAAAAAATAACAAAAACGTATTTATAGCTTTTTAAACATAAAATACAGGTCCTGATAAATCGCTTTCAAGCAATTTGCAATTGGCCATTTACAAATTTATATATTAAAGAAACTTTTAAACATGAACAAAATAAAATAAATAAAGTAAAAAAGACCGTTTTATTATTTGTTTAACGGTTTTTACAATGGTTGTAGAAAGGTTCCTTTTTTAACCCGCCTTAAAATGCATTCATTTCATATATATTTTAGTAATTACTTTGAATACTACCACTTTTTCTAATAATAATAATAATAATGTTTGGATAATTTATATAGCGCCATTTTTGTGAAAATCACCTCAAGGGCGCTGTACAATAAATAAATATCCCAACACGTCTTGCTGCTACAGAGCGCATGGACGGTTGGGATTCTAGTTCCTCGTCTCCAATTATGATATATTACAATTATGATATATATGAGCTAGATAACAGAACGTCTTGCAGCTAAAGAGCGCATGGACAGTAAGAAATCTAGTCCCTATTTACATTTTATTTTCAATTTTTTTATTTGACAATGAAGTTGAAGATATTTTAAAAACGAAATAAAAAGCAAATTTATAAAATTAGAATTTAGATAACAACAAGTCTTGCAGCTACTGAGCGCATGGACGGTTGAAATTCTAGATCCCATTTAGTAAATTTAGATATTTGATAGTTGATAACATTTACATAATATGATAAAAATAATATGATAGCTAACATCACAAAAAGTCTTGCAACTTCAAAACGCATCGACAAATGGAATTTCAACAACATAAGAATGATTTTAAAAAGTTAATATTAAAAATTAATTTTAAGAAACGCAATAATAATACATTGAGCAAAGAACTAGTAAGTATGGCAATTAAGTGAACATGTAACAGCACAAAAAGTAAAATATAAAAAAAACTAAACAAAGATATTCCTTAACTTATTATTAAGGTTAACAAGACAATAGACGATACTCAAACTCGTCCCTGTTTTATTTTAATGTGCAGTAAACAGGATCTATTGTCTTTTTCCTAGTAAATAACTGTAAAAACACTTGGTTCACATTTGGCTGTTCCCTGGGAGATGATAGTAGAAACGCATCTGTGTGCGTAGTGTAGAGTGTAGGTACCAAGGAATATATCCGCTTCTTTTTAATTTTGCTTGTTATTACTAAACGCATGTTTCCCGCCTAAAATTTCTGATTATTATTATTTTACTTTGATTAAGATGTCAAATAAACTTGTGTATTACTTTTGATATTCGAGTAATTTTACGTGATACAGGAAAAACGGTATCATTTGTATTTTTAAATGAACATAGAAAGGTAGCACATAGTGCTATCATACAGAAATTGTTTTATAATAAATAGTTAAATTTCGGCACTTGATCTTAACAAATAAACACTTTTTTAAACAGTTTTAACAGAAGCACAGTTATAAAATCACGAGAGTTTTTGGCGTTTGAATATATTTTGGTTTGGTTAGGTTAGAGCAAAGCGTTGAATATAATAACGTTAAAAATCTAAATCTTCATATAAACCTTTTACGTATTTAGATATTATGACTATTTCAAATAAAATATTTTGTGCATCAGGATCTCTGAAAATTATATAATATTGAAAACCCTTAGACCAATATATAAAACATTAATTTGAGGAAAAGAGATATAATCTATTATATCAAGACACACATATAATTTTAAAAAGAGGAAAAGAAACAATGATTATCTGGCGATCAATTCGTAACTTCTGATTACCTTAGGTTAATCTAAGGTAACCTCAAATTTTCACCCAGTGACTTGAGGGAGTTTTTTCACAGTATGTTAAAAGTCAGGGTCCCAAAAAGTTAAGAATTTCCTATGCCAAGGCAGTACCTTTTGTGTTAGATGGGTTTTTTCGTTGAATTATTGTTTGAATTGAATTTTTTTCGGATTCAAATCAATACTTTTTATTTTTTTTTATTAATTTAAAACTTCAAACACAAAAACTAAACACTTTGGCGGACTAATTGCTATTAGTTATATCTTCCAGCCAACTTAAAAACAGACTGTCAAAAGAAGAGTTGTTCAAAAAATGTTACACAGAGTGTAAAGTGGCCACTTAAACCAGCCAATGACAGGTCATAAGCCCTGTAAATGCCTAGACTTCCATATTCCCTTCTCAAAAACGTTTTCCCTCTCTGTTGAAATGAATTTAAATATGAACAACTCCCTAGGGAGAAAATCCAGCCAGTCTGCAGGCATTTGGACATACTCAAACATTGTTGAATTACTACCTGGTAAAAGAAGAAGTATAAAAATTGGAAAATTGTTTTCAGGCGTTGCCTAGTAGGTGATTTGGTCCAGCCGGATGAATCTCACCAACATCATAAAGGTTTCAGCTCCTTTACTTCACAAAAGTCAACAGATGGAAGAGTCGAGGAAATGTGGATGTTCAAACATGGGCAGAATGGTGAATGTTACACAGTGTGTAAAGTGGCCACTTAAACCAGCCAATGACAGGTCATAAGCCCTGTGAATGCCTAGACTTCCATATTCCCTTCTCAAAAACGTTTTCCCTCTCTGTTGAAATGAATTAAAAAATTTGTACATTAAAACAAAAATATGTATCAAAAGATACAAACATGAAAAAAACTTAATTAGTTTAAAATTACAGCTGTTTTTTAATGGGAAGATCAGGCTTGCCTCGATAAAAAAAATAATTATAATAAAAATTAAAACATAATTTTTTAAAATTATAATTCCCTTTTCGCTCTTATGGTGCACGTGGTATTGCATTGGTACATTTACCGTTATGTGACTTGATAATTTTCGTAAAATAAGGGTAAGACGATCATGCTTACGCTTCAGTTCCAGTCCAGTCCAGAGACAATGAAATGGTCTGGTGTTGAAACACTCTTTTTTTAAATTAGTTAAATGGATCCCGTCAGGAACCGAGCCCGAGACCTCTTGCATGGTAAGCAAATGCGCTGACCATTTGGCCACGAGTCGGACAAAAATATAAATTGCAAAATAAATTTAACACATTAAAAAACTTGCTTACTTGTAATGAAAATTAAAACAGATAGAATATAATGATTATTACGTTGATTAGTATGTATATATATTTTTTTAGCCAATCAACAGGCTTAAGTAAGCCCGAATAGATTGGCATTAATGAGTAATACTTAATGTAAACATTCTTTAAATCTACTTAAATGAACAAACAAACAACAAACAAACAAACCATCACGCCGTTTCCCCGTAATGGTAGGCAGAGAGGATAGAACGCCACAACACTCTATCTTTGCATACAGATCTCGCTTCCTCTACATTCATACATCTTCTCATGCACGCGCGCCGATTATTCCGACTTTTGACATGTCCATCTTTAAGTATTTGTTGGATTTGGTCATGCCATGTCTTTCTCGGTCTTCCTCTATTTCTGCATCCATCAACATTCGCATTGTAAATATTCTTAGCCGTTCTCTCGCTGTCCATTCGTTCTACATGTCCAAACCAGCGCAGAGCTCCTTTCTTGATTTTGTCGATAATGCTTGTCTCAGCCTTACATAATGTACGGATCTCAACATTTATGCATCTATCGTACATAGTTTTACCACACATTCGCCTGAGAGATCGCATTTCGACGGCATTCAGCTTACTTTCATCCCTGTTTTTCCAAGTCCATACTTCGCTCCCATACATCAGGGATGGGACCAGGACTCCGTTGTGAACTGCCAATTTTGCCTCTTGTGACAAGCATTTATTTGCCAAGGTCGATTTAAGTGCACCGTTCACTCTGTTCCCGGCACTCACCCTCCTTTCAATATCTTTCTCAGTCATTCCATCCCTAGTGAACATACTTCCCAGATACACAAATTCCTCTACTTGTTTTAGTATAACTCCATTCACAGTGATTTCACATTTAGTCATACTTTCATTTCTTTCAAAAACCATCACATTCGATTTATCGACATTCATCAGCAAATCGCTTCTCTTGCATACATCGTAGACCTTTGTTACCAAGAATTGCAGTTCCTCTTTGTTATTAGCAAGGAGTACAATTAACAAAGGGTAGGTTTATCATAATCTAGGCGGAAATGGCAAGTGTGACATTGCGAGTCAGAATAGACAATACCACTTGCTTCTTAAATGCCTGCCCTTGCCGAAGGAACACATCGACCGTACCGTTTAGTGAGATTTCGTTCACTGTTCTGAGGATCCTTGGCAGAGGGGAAAAGAATCCGATGTTAATTTTATTATTTCCCACAGCAAAGACAGGATTGGTACGCAAGTTACGGCGAGGTACATTAATGTTTATATGAGCAAGGATATCATGGGCATCTATATAGTTAGATATTAATTTGTGCAGGAATATCAAACCAACCAAAATCCTTCTGAATTCTAAGCTAAAGATGTGAAAGTACTCTAGACGATCATAATAGTTGAATATGAAAGTATTTGATCCGATTCTAAATATTAACGATTTTTAAAATTTACATTGCACCGATTCATCCGCGTTGTATGAATATTATAATTAAATATTATAATTATGAAGTAATTTTATCTATGGTAATCATTTTTAAATTGCTTTGGGTCATCCTTATTTCTGACAAATTTCATTGCACCAATTGTAATATTATTTTAGAATCTAATTTAAGTTAGAGAGCGCTTGAGTTGTATTCAGGAATAGTGAATAATGGAACTTGATCATCAATATTTATTAAAGTTTGGTAAACAGAATGGTATTGCACAATCTAATTAACGCTTTGTAGAACATTTTCCTCCGTATATTTCGCCAAGTACAAACTATGAATTCTGATTAAATCCTTTATTGATGCGGAATAAAAGGTTTCAGCTCATTCACTTCACAAAAATCAACATACGGAAAAATAAAAGAAATATGGATGTCAAACATATACAAAACGGTTCCACAGTGGGTAATTACGCTATTTAAACAAGATAATGACTAATAATGTATTTGTTAATTAATTACATTATGTATATACATATCTAAAGTAACATTGATGTTTTTTGTTGATATTTCTTGATAAAACTGCACAGTTAATAATTTGATTAAAATTATAAATAAAGTTATCAATGAAACTTCTTGGTTTAGTTTTACTTTTGTATTATTTTGACCAACGAGCGCTTTCGCGTAAGTAGGCATCTTCAAGGCTGGTCTCAGTATAGTCACTATAGGTATATATAGATTACACAAACATCACTCTGTCAGATTTAAAATTTACACAAAAAATTCATTATGTAACTTAATAGACATATAATAATAAATATGTACATCTCCCTTTCCCTCCTTATCCTCTCTTTAAGCATTCTTGTCCTAATCCCGCCCAATGTACAATAACTTACTGTTCTTTAAAAAATGTATAAAAATTCTTTTAATACTGAAAAAAATTTACGAGTACATGAATATAACATTTTTATATGTATAAACTTATCTGTATTTATTTAATATGTAATATATATTTTTTTTACTAACTTTGTGAAAATCTGTTATTAGTTCTGAGTTTACACATAATACCTTTTTGTTCACTACAAATATGTATGTAGAACTGTTGATTTCCCAAATAAAATAAAATAGAGACACGCTAGTTGTAAATATCTATATTGTTAAAAAAAATCACTGCTCTAGTGCAATTATCCAGGGAAGAAATACGGTTATTCGTTTGTATTGCCTTTCCTGACCTTACCTGATAATTATAAATAAAAATTTGTTTTATATACATTGATATTTATATAATTAGAATCATAAAAAATCACTCTAAATACGTAATATGTCTTAAACGTTATACCCGATTTGTGACAATACCCTATTAATAATTAATTACATTGTTTACAGATTTTGACCTCTCAGATGAAGATACTTGCCGTGCGACTTTAAGAATGTTTCTACAATGCAATTTGGTACAGCAATTTCACATCCCATACGATGTAAGTAAAACTAAAATAACAGCGTCCAAAAAACCCTTTGTTAGCATTTAACTAACAAAGCACGAAATATTACGGTATTGTAAACATGTATGAACAAGCATTATTTTTTCATATTTAAATCAAATAAGTACTGATTTGATTATACTAATTTATTTTTTTAAAACGTTAACGAAAAATCTGGCTATGCGGAAATTCCGTGCTACGATAAATTGGACAAAAAAAATGTTTTCTTAAAAATTTTCCGATAAATAAGAACATTCAATTGTACGACGAAGTTTCTCTAAAATGTATAAAAAAATACTTTAAATCACGTCACAAGTTTTTTAAAATCAATAAACGATAGTGTTGTGACAGAGTTTTGGTTTCCGGGGCCAATCAGGACAATTTGCCGAGAACTAGTGACGTCACGCGTGGAGTAATTAAAAAATTACAAAACTTAAAAAATCGTAGCTATGATAATGCGATACTCAAAAAATTTTTTTTTGCTTAGTTTGATAGTCTTGTTAACAAATAATCAAAATACTTTTACATTATCAGTTTAGAGTTCCGAGGAGTTTTGACTGGTTGAATATTCTTGCACAAAATAACATCTAATTATCGCTGCCCATAATATCCTTGCTCAAATTTATCTTAATATACCTCACCGTAACTTGGGTACCAATGCTGTCTTTGCTGTGGGAAATTTTAGAACTGTAGTGAACTCTTTTGTTTGAATGAAATGGTTGGTTTGACAAACCGCAGTTCTGTTGTAAGGTTGCGTGAAATTAAATTAAAGATTTACTTACATTATTTTGAGGTTTAATATATAATAGATGAATACAAGATTATACAAAAAAAACGATTAAATTAAGTACGACACTGAATGAATAAACTGTGATACGAATTCATATGATGTGGGTATTTGAAAGTCTTAGAGAGAACAAAACGCTAACGAACTGAAGTCAATGAGGGACACGGAGATTCTGGCGTGTCTCGAGCGTGCCGGCATCAAGCAGTTCCGGTGTGCCTTACGCGGTATTGCTAGCGGTTAAAATGCAGCGTGAGTGCGTGCCCATAGAACCAACGTCGGATTATTTTCACCTCTTCCGAGGATCCTCAGAACAGTTAACAAAATCTCACTAAACAGTGCTATCGATGTGTTCCTACGGCAAAGGCAAGCATTCAATAAGCGAGCGGTGTTATCACTCCTGACTTGAGATGACACACTTGCCATGTCTGCCCAGTTTATGCCATGACCTATTGTACATTTAAATAGATTCTAAGATTGTTTTAGTTAGATAAATTCAATGTATTATAGATCATTAATACCAATCTATAGGGACTTTTAAACCCCGTTGATTGGCTTAATTGTTTACATTTTTTTTAATCACTGACTTTCTTCTTGTTTCGCCTCGATAGGGCATTTGAAAACTAATGTGAAGATTTAGTAGACTGGAGGTTAATATATGCAGATATACAAAATATTTAAACGCACTATAATTGGCGTATACATTAATTATAAGTATGATTTAAAACAATAGTTAGGTGTAGAGAATAAAAGTATATTAATTGATATTTGTGTTTAAGGGATTTTTTTATATAATTTCAGGTTTGTTTGAAAATGCTCAAAGAAAAACAATGGGGAAATATTACAAACTACGAAAACTGATTAAAATATATGAAATGGATTAAGAATAATTAATTGTATTTTCAAAATCAATACGTATATAGTGGAGAAATGTTTTCATGCATAAATTTAAGAAAGATATAAAAAAAAAACATCACTAGAAAAACGCGACATGTTTGGCCTTGATAGTTGTGACCTCAAGATTTGTGGCGATGTTCTATTTAAATTTAAACGGTCACAATGATTGAGTATATCCAAATGCTTGCAGACTGGCTGAATTTCCTCCCTGAGGAGTTATTCTTATTTAAATTTATTTCAACAGAGAGGGAAAACATTTTTGAGAAGGGAATATGGCAGTCTAGGCATTTACAGGGCTTATTTTTTATTTTATTTTTTTATTTTTGCACCACAACAGGCCAGGAGGCCCAATTACAGTGGTGAATTACATCACAGAACACCCAGGCTTGAGAAAAATCACATTTAATTTTTGTGTTCTCACCGGGAATCGAACCCGGAACCTTCCGTCTGTCAGTCAAGCGTCTTGACCACTACACCACGGAGGCCGCCATGACCGCCATGGCTTATGACCTGTCATTGGCTGGTTTAAGTGACCACTTTACACTATGTGTAACATTCACCATTCTGCCCATGTTTGAACATCCACATTTCCTCAGCCAGTCTGCAAGCATTTGGATATACTCAAACGTTATTGAATTGACTACCTGGTAAAAGAAGAAGTATAAAAATTGGAGGATTGTTTTCAAGCGTTGTCTAGTAGGTGATTTGATTCAGCCGGATGAATCTCATTCATGTAATAAAGGTTTCAGCTCTTTTACTTCACAAAAGTCAACAGATGGAAGAGTTGAGGAAATGTGGATGTTCAAACTTGGGCAGAATGGTGAATATTACAGTGTGTAAAGTGGCTACTTATACCAGCCAATGACAGGTCATAAGCCCTGTAAATACCTAGACTTCCACATTCCCTTCTCAAAAATGTTTTACCTCTCTGTTGAAATAAATTTAAACGGTCACAATCAAAGTTCAAAATTGACACGAATCGTGACGTATTAAGGGCGTGGCTAATGCAATGGACCGTTTTCGTGGAAATTCAAAATTATAAATTAAAAAATCTTTTTTGTGCTACTAATAAGTTGTGAAAGTTGATTTTTTTACTCGACAGTTTTCTATAGAACCTTATTAATTTAAAATTGTTTTAAAAAACGTGATATTTCCCTATCATCCGATTTTTTGTAGATATAGATTTATAAACTGAATAAGTAGATTCAAATCAGAATTTGATTTTATTGTAAAAACTTTAATATTAAGTAGTGCAAAATAAACACCAACTCAATAAATTTAAAGTAATATATTTTATTTTGGCATGTAATGAAGGGTTTTTAATAAATTGTTCAGAAAAAAAAATATTTTTGTGTGATAAAATAAAAGGGAAAAGCTTTAAAACTACATGCGTTTGGCAAAAAACAACATTACATTTCCACGGGAAAAGTTTCTGTTGGCTTTATTTTTACAAATGAGAAAATAAAGTTTTGAAACAAAACAGGAAAAAAAACATCTCTCGGCTCTAACGTGTTAACATAATGAACTGCTTATGAGGATTATCAATCCCAAGAACTTACACAACTACTGAGGTAAATTGGCAATTCTTTTTGATAGGTTTTAAATAGCGATTATTTAATATAAAAATCTTGTTTGGGAGATATGTCAATTTTTATACTTTATTTAGATTTTTCCGAAATTCGACGTTCAAGCGTTCAGAACTCTAAGTTTTTTTTAATTATTTGTTGGTAGTCATAAACATTTGTGATTAAAATACGTTGGAACATCCCTCAAACAAGGGTTAAAAAATAAGATACCACGCTTTAAAAAAAATACTTAAAAAAACGTTACCATCAATTTCAACCTGAAAAAAAAAACAGTAGGGTTTTTCAATAATTTATTTACTCTTAGTTAGTTCTCTAGTCCGTCACCATTTTTTTTTAAAGCGTATTATTTTATTTTTTAACTCATGTTTGAGGGAAGTTCCAACATATTTAAATCACAAATCATTATGACTACCAACCAATAATAAAAAAATCCTTAAATAATGGAAAAAAAATCTGATTGCTGGAAAGTTTTATTTTGGAAATATCTCAATAAATTATAAAAATTGACAAATCTCCCAAACTATAAAACCTTAGTTAAGAAAAATTATGTCCAATAATTAGCGAATGACCTCCTCTATATGCAAATTTGCTATGGCGGGTTCAGTTCCAGACACCCTGTACATCGTATTGTCAGCGCTACGATTTTTTAAAGTTTTGTATTTATTAAATTAATTCGCGTGTGACGTCTCAAGTTTTCTTACCCTTTTTATAAATGAGTTCCTCTAATTTGTCAGTTGACTTACCGTTAATCAGAAATCTATCGCAGCTCTCTTATCATTAGTTGATTTGGAAGAACTAGTGAAGTCAAGCAAAGTAGTTTCTTCTAATGAAAATCAGCTTTTATAAAGAAGAAAAATAAAACCAAGCTGTCAAGTTTAATGCTTTAATTTTTACTGCGCGTAAGAATACATTTTTTATATCCGATTTCCCGTAGGCTTGAACTTCCCCATCGATTCTGATACTGATACTATTCTGAAACTATAATTACTACTATTTTATTATATTCTATTGAAATCTGTGTATGATCTGGAGATTTAAAGGATTGCACTCTAGTCATTTTATTGAAGTAAAAAACGAGCAATTCGTGACGTCATCAAGCATGATGTAGTCGGATCCTGTGCTACTAACTATTTGGGTTGTTTGTTTATACCGCGCCGTAATTGACCTGTCACTTGTCAAATACTAGTTTCGAGCTTTGATTTATCATTTGAAAAATGATTTTTTGATTCATTGTGCCTAAGTGCAAAAATACATCAATAAATACCCCTGTATACCTTTTTGTACACTTAAAAACTCGATAATGTCAAAGAAGTGGTGTCGGGTGGACTATTTTATCACCTGTCAATCTGTCAATGTCTAAAACGGGGAAGGTTAAGGAAAGGGGGAAAATTTTACTCGAGGGGGGAAAGAAGTATAGATGGCTATATTATACGAGTAATCACACTCATAGTATAATAAGATGTAACCGTTCACACGTTTTTTAAATTTGTATCTGTGGTAAAACCAACATTAAAATAAATCAATTACTATAAAAAAAAATATAAAACAACATTGTTTTTAACCACTAATTTTTATTTTTCACCGACCGGTTTCAAAGCAAACAAGCTTCTTTGTCAAGGTTTACGTAACTAATGAATTGATTCCTTTTTATTTTATTTCTATCATGTTCACTAAATACTACACGTGGACCCAATAAATCAAGTGGTTTTTTCTTACACGGGTGGTAATTTGATATCGTTATTTTCGAAGTAAGCCAGGAGAGGGCTAAAGGGCAAAGAAGCTTGTTTGCTTTGAAACCGGTCGGTGAAAAATAAAAATTAGTGGTCAAAAACAATGTTGTTTTATTTATTTTATTATTATAAATAACCACAAAGTTAGTGCTTCAAATATAAACTTTAAATTAATTACTCTTGGACTCCTGTGACTAAATTTATTGCAAACTTATGAAAATTGTGGATATTTAAAAAATTTTGAATTTGAGTAGGTACTTGTTTATGGTTGAATTCCAAAACATAAAATAATTTTTTTTTCAAATATGGCATTCTTTTTGCAAACGTCAAACTCCGGTCGTCTCACCAAAAAAGTGGTGTACTTATGTAGGAATACGATTTTTAAAAATGTAATGAATTTAATATTATTTTAGTGTTACCAAAAGTCTAATAAAAAGAAATAAATGAGTAGAAATTATAAGGAATTTGAGGAAAGAATCTGATTAAGATCGACAAAAAACTAATGCTGTTTGTAAATATTCAAAAACAAACTTTTTTCATACACAAAAAAACAACATCTTTCCATTTTTTTGCAAATGCATTCTCCTCGAATGCAACCCTGGTAGATCGATGAATAAAACATTTATGCTCCTAACTTTTTTTTACATATTCGATACGAATTTTAATATCTACAAACACGCACAGCGCAAAGATCTATATTTCTCTGAAAACCGCACGTAAATCGGTTAAGCCGTTTAGGAGGAGTATGGTGACATCACACGTACAGAGGAATTATATACATAAAGATTACAATGAACTTCCATCGAGAGTTTTCACTTACAAACTTAAATGTTATATAAATGTGTATATTTATTTTTCAAACCTGGAATATAAAGCCTTTATATAACCTTTTCAAGATCAAACATAAAAGAAAGTCAATGACGCATTTTTGCACATCCGTCGTTGTTCTACGGTCACGACGATACGTGTATTTGTTTCTGGATAAGCATCTATGGATCTTGCCTACATATTTCTTAAAAACCGGTGTTGACCTTTTTCAATAATTAATATTTTCTGCATTTCGCAAACTCATTCATTTAATTAATTAAATAATTTATTGTATCTCTAATTGCTTTCCTCTTTGTAAATATATTTTGTTAATTATTGGAGGAGTGGGTTGAGTTAACCGAGTGAATAATTCTTTTTGGTCAAATGCAAACTTAGTCTATAAAAATCAAGTCCTAGATGTACATCAGAGCTGGACGGACGTTGCGTCGCTTGAGGTATTGCTAATAAATCTACCAACTAAAAACGTTTTTCTGTACATCGTATAAAATACCTATTTCACGCATTTTTGCTTGCCTGCTGCCTGCCCTGAACTTAATTAAATAGTTGAATAGTTAGTTTTCGACGTTCCAATAAGTACAGCTACTATCTGTCTACTTATCTAACAGTTTTAAAAGAAAAAAATCACGCTATTGTTTGAGATATATTTTTGATAAACTCCTTTTGTAATAAAACATTTTTCTCCGCGGTCTCCGTATTATCGGCGCTAAGATTTTTTTAAATTTTGTATTTCTGAAATAACTCCACTTGTGACGTCAGAGGTTCTCTTCCGCTTATTCTCGATCAGTTCTGCCCATTAGTCCATTCACGTCAACAAAACGGAAATCTTCCATAACTCTCATCATTTGTTGATTCATAAGAACCAGTGACGTTCAAAGTAGTTTGTTTTCATCAGAATGTTTTTGAAACTTTTTTCGTACATTTTCAGGAAACTTTGTTGTAAAATTTAATGCTCTAATTTTTACCGCACACAAGAAAACATTTATTGTATCCGATTTTCCGTAGGGGTGAAGTTCTTTATTGGCCTGTTATTGTGCCAAAAAAATATGTCTACTAAATGTAGGTATTTTAAATAATTAAGTATTATTATTATTTATAGGTGTTTCGTGAAATGTAGAAAGATTTCACAATTAAAAATAATTTTAATATTTTCTGTACTCTTTCCATTTCGATTTGAATTTTTTACACTGGTACTCAAAATAATGAAACATTTACGGTTAGATCTGGTACTCTTTTCTTATTTTTGACAGGTAAAAGAGGCGCTGTTATTTCCAAAAGCTGACACATTGTCAGTTGTTTCCCGTTGTGAACAAAATGCCGGTGGTGAAACAAAATGGCGGATCTTTTGATAAACTCTATTTTAAAAAGCTCGCTGTCAAGAGACATACCTCTATTGTATTTTGCATATACAGGATGTTTTCGTTTTATGAATAGAAAAAAAAAAGAGGGGAGAGATATATTATTTATTTAATTTTTTGTATATAATGTTATTTGTACATTGGCGGGCTTATTGCCAAATGGCAATTTCTTCCAACAACCAATAAAATAAAGGTTTATTTTTTAATTCAAGTTACAGAACATATTCAGTAGAAAAAAAAAGATTAAAAAGCTAAAAGTATATAAAAATAGAAAAAAACGTATTTGTTTATAAATTACCTTAAATCAAAACTATTACTCAATGGGAAAAAGGAAAAAAGAGGAAAGAGGAAAAAAGAAAGGAGGAGAGATAAAGGAATAGAAAGGAGAGGTTTTTTCAGACGTGATTTAAACAGAGATAATGTAGTAACATATTTTATGGTGGGTGGGAAATGATTCCACAGTCGATATTATGTGGGCCTTACTTATAAATCGGGTATAAAGTAAAGTTTGAGAATAGTGGTAGAATAATGATGGTCAACCTCGCATAGAGTTAAACTCTGTTTAAATCTGGGATAGCGACCATAGAAACTTATACCTGCACATTATGTGGTATAACGCTGGAATAAGCACGCGATCTGTCAAGAGTCATATTTTCCGGTAAACAAAATGGATAGTTTATCAGTTTTTTTCCCAAAGTCCTGCGACCCTCTCAATGCAATTCAAGTGATTTTAAATTATTTGTTTGAATAATATCTGAAATGTTATATGTTCGTATGTGTTTTAATTAATTGTGATAAAAAAGAAACACGAATAAACTATACAATTCGTTTTTAACTTCTCTTCTTCTTCCTAATTTTGATTTCTTTTTTTAAAGGTTTTCTCCATGTTCTCGATTACACTGACAGTAGTTTCGATTTGACTTTGACGTTTGTTTGTGTTGTTATAAAAGTTACTGCGCACGTGCACATATCAGTGTTGACTGGTTAAAAAAAATAGGCACGAAATAACCTGTTAATTGTTATTCTAGGTAATAAATATTTTTAGAAGTAAGCTTTTTTTTATATCGGTTATAAATAGTTAAACCGGGTATAGTTATTTCTTAATATAAACCTAGTCTAAGGAAATCTAATAAGTAAGGCCCGATATGTGGTAGATATATGGGGAAAATGATTTTAATGCTTATTTTATTTTGTATTTGATGTTTAAAGCACTAACTTTGTAAAACATAAAATAAGTAATGAAGGCATTCAGTGCTTCGGGAAATTCGACATAAAAATATATTTTTTGCACGCGGTAAAAATACTATTTAATTTTATGGCGAAGTTTCTCGAAAACAAACAAAAAAAAAAGTTTAATCATCAGTGTGGTCATATATGAAGCAAAGTATAATGGCATGCAAAAAATAAAAACCCCCCACGTTGTCATCGCATTGGGGAAACAAGGTTATATGTAGATGTACATATATATTTTTGAGACATGAAAGCTTAAAATCATCTCATTATTTTATCTAATATTTTTTATTAATATTGTCTTCATAAATTTAATAATAAATAAGAATTTATTCAGTATTTATTTAATTTTTTTACGCAGATAGAACCGATATTTAAATCTAAATACAATAAAAGTAAAATGTAAAAAAACATATTTAGTTAAAGAGAATCTTGTTTCCCCACAGCGACGTTACATATAGTTGAAATCTTTTCTACCCCACAAGAAGATTTACAATAGCACCCCTAATTGAGTGTGTACAAGTCGTAAATGGGTTACGTGAGCAATTTTAAAATGATAATACGAGTATATAGTAATGATGATAATAATAATAATAATATAAATCTTTATTAACCACAATAAAAACAATGTGATTGGCAATGCATAAGCTGGTTCCCGACAGCAGGTAAATAAATTTCGTTTTGTCACAGCGCAAAATTCGAATAGGAAAGGAATTGCGATGGACTGACTTTTTGTCGATTTTTGTTCCTCTGGAAAAAAGAGGCAAAACTCCACACTGATAGTCTCTTCCTTATCACATAAATTTAGTTTGAGTTAATTATTAATTATATTTTTATTAACATATTACAACAGAGATGAAGAACATTTAAGAGAAGGTAATATAGAAGTCTAGGCATCTATTTACGCTATGCGTTTATACCGAAATCGATTTGGCGTTTAACGTGTATGCTAGTTAAATTTTAAGCGGACACTAACTCCAGGTGACAAAATAATAAATTAAATAGTTTCTGGAACTTTATACAGGTGCAAAAGTGACAGGATTAAAGTTGGCGAGAGAAAAAGAGACGGGTATAGGAGTTTATTTACGCTGTGATACCTTATTATACGGCCTAACCAGTGATAAATACAAAAAAAAAAAAAAACAATAGTGTACACTGGTAAATGGTGGACATATTGTCACTCAATCTGCTAAAAACAAATAAAAAATACAGTAATAAAAAGTAGTTTCAAAAAAATAAAGTTAATTAATAAGAAGTTAAGAAAATACAAACAGTACAAACATTATATTGGTTATGATTTCTGTTGCTTACGGTATTTATTTATTAAGCTACATTTTTTAAATATTAATTTAAACAATAGAAATATTTATGTATTAAAAACACTGTTTGAATTTTTTAAAATTCAATTTAGCATGTACTATTGTGTCTTTCTTTCAAAGGTTCAAAGTATCTTTCAATCTTGATATAATTTTACATTTATCGTGCGCATTTAGCAACCCGTGATTATCTTGGGAATTAACGGGTTTCTGTTAATCATCAGACCCTTACAAAGTGCTGATTCACGGGAGTCCGTAATGAAGGAATGTTGGTGAGAGCTAGCATAGCCTAACTCATCACGCAGGATCGAATGAAGGCTCTTAACTGAAATTCTTCCACATCAGAAAAAGGGTCTCGTTAATCCAATATGGGTTCGCAGATGAGATACATTCTTTGTAGGAAAAGTAAATGTAGAACAGTGAATGATTTGAAGTAAAAGAACAGTCAAAACAACTTGATTTATGTACGTAGTTTGATTGAATGAGTTGGCGTTATTAAATTATGAATTTTGAAAAAGTTAAAAATTGCGAAAATGATGATGTAAACCTATGGAAATCGTTTTATGTTGTTGAAATGGGCTGACGGAAAAAATCTAAAATTGAAATTACTTCATACTCCTGTGTGGTTTTGATGTCACACTAGTCTACATACGACACAAGACTTAATATATCTCTTCAAACGGACATTTTCACACCGAATTTTGAAACTAAAATTAGTAAAACTATCATGGATTTTAATACAAAAAATATTTTTCTTTACCGCGCAAAAAATAAATGTGACACCAATACAGCAAATGTGGAAAAGAGAGATCACGAAAATAAAACTCTTAATTAGGAGGACAGAGACGCTGTTCAGTGGCTGGTGAGATTCGGTTATTGACAATGATGGGGAACGCACGCATGTAATAGAACGAGTGTATTTATGACTTTTAATTTATTTGGCTATAACAGAGCTAAATTATGTGCATATTTTTATAAATTATAGAATAGAAATTATTAAACAAAATCCATGTTTTTTTTTTGCTTGCGGTTACACGATTTTACATCACCGCACTTTGATGCTTTGAAAATTATAATAGGCGAGTTTTTTTTTTAAATTACGTACATTAATTATCATTTCGTCTACATTTACCTGTTTTGTAAAAAAAAAAATGGTGCGTGGGGCACAATATTGGTATACCAATTGCAACGTATCTTGATCATTTTTGTTACATAAAGGTAAGATGATTAGTCTTACGCTTCAGGTACCAGTTCAAGGATATTGAAAAATTATTTTGTTAAAACTCCCTTTAAAATAAATATCTCATGTCAACCGAGTCGGGAATCGAACATAAAATATAACTTGCATGTATTTTTGTTTGCACCACAACAGGCCAGGAGGCCCAATCACAGTGGTGAATTAAATTTAATTAATACATACATTACAAAGTAAAATTTAAGACGTTCATATTATAAAAGGACAAAAAATACATAATGAGACTCTTGTCAAAATAGTAGGAGAATTCTACTGCGGAAAACCCCTTCGGATACATGAAACAGATCATCATCCAGAGCGATGTTTTTCAGCAGGCATAACCATTAGCAGGTTGGTCCTGTAAATCGGAATATAAAACAATCTATGCTGACTCTGTCTTAAGTAATTATCAGGAACATACAAACCAATTCTCCTCATAATTTCAGGGTTATCGACAGTCGATAAAAATGTGTAGTCAAATTCACATTTCTTCTAGTCTCTAAACTGTTGTAGCCAAGCATACCCTGGAGAAACTCGGTCCGGTAGAGCCGAGAATAATACCCGCACTCTCTCATGTACAGATATCTCAGAAATTTCTTCTGAATTTTCTCTATCATAAGAGAGTACTTCAGGTCATGTGGCCCCCAAATCATCGAGCAACTCTCGAGTCTACTTCGCACCGAGGAGTTGTAAAGAGTTCTCAGTACGCGGGTATTTTAAAAAAACCCTGGCAGTGCGCAGAACAAATCCAAACATCTTCAATGCATTACCACTGATTGCCTCTATGTGATCAAGAAATGTCAGGGTGCTCAAAAATCTAACGCCTGATCATTAACATTCGATGTTCGTATCAGGTTTGTGTGAATAACATCCAGGCTTGAGAAAAATCACATTTAATTTTTGTGTTCTCACTAGGAATCGAACCCGGAACCATCCGTGGGTGAGTATCGATGTTTTAGGAATTTAGGTTCATCAATTAAAAACGAAAAAAAAATATTGATATAAAACTACAGTGAAATTATAAATCTATAAAAAATATTATCTCTCCTAACCAATTTTGCAAACAATACATCATTTTGTTACCGCTAGAAAACCTTTTCAGATGTTAATTTTATGATTAAAATAATACAAATTAAACATTCCAATACAAAACGTAAATTATGACTATTTACTAACACTGCTCAACCTAACAACACTTTCTGAAAGAAGAACTATTAATGATCTCATTGTACTGTATAAAATTGTAAACTCTCTTTGTGACGTACCAAAAATACTTGAATTGATTAATTTTAGAGTACCTACTGTCAACACTAGGAGTATTTTATTGTTTCATTGCTCCAGTACTTCTCCCAACCAACAAAACAATTCATTGGTACCAAGACTGCATAGGTTAGGTAACACTTATGGAATGGCTGCAGACATTCTGTCCAATTCTTTATTATCTTATAAGTCCACAATATCAAGTTTATTTGTAGCTGCTCGTCAAACTATTATTGACAATTCAATTCTATAAATTAAAAAAAATACTTACTTGTTTATTTTAATTACCTTATACTTGTTTTTTATTTTTTACTATTAGGTCAAATTGCATTGTAGTATTGGCAAATACGCATTTCATATATACATATTTCTATTTCTTCTTTTTTCACGATAATATATGCTTGCTTGTTTATTAATTTAACTTAAATTTGTCTTTCTTGCTTACCCTAACCCTTTATTTACTGTGTTTGCTTTACAGAATTTATTTCACAAGCTTGTATCTTTGCATTTTTTGTTTATATGCTCATTGTTTTTTCTTGCATACTTTTGTTATTATTGTTTTTTTTTTTAACTTTGTAAAACTTTTTATTATTTCTTTTCTAACTAATTTCATAATTTTTTTCTGTATATTCTGTATTATTTAGTATGTTAGAGTGTATTTTATTTTTCGTAAATGCCTTTTGGGCGTTAATAACAAAATAAATATGTACATTGGTAGTGATCTTCATACGAGCAATAAATAATCTTTTTTTTGCAGTTCATAAAATAATTATATAATTTAGGCCAGTTAGAGCAAAACACGACATTGTTGTTTAAAAATAAGAGATATGTGTATCGAGTCTTGTTTTCTACGTAGACTAATGTGACGTCATAGCCACACAAAAGTAAAATAAATTGTTTTAAACATACAACAATAATAAACTTTTTACTGTCACAGTTTAGCAATCGTAATACGGAGGGGGTTCTCACCTTTGTCATTAAAACTAAAAAGAAAACTTCATAAAACTTTGAACGTCCCTTAAGGGGTAACGACACAATACCTTGTTATTAAAACATGTATCAAACCTTAAATAATATTTCTGCGGTGGAACTCAATTAAAAAACATTTATTTGTTTAAGAATATTTGAATGCGCCTCGTTTTATTTGAGATATCCCCTGCTTTAACACTGGGTATCGATTTTACAAAAAGGTGGTATTCGTAATTTTCTTCTATTTTAGCCTTCAGATGAGAAAATTGAACAAATATGGATGTTCAAGCATAAAGAAAATAGTGAATATTACACGATGTGCAAATTGGCCACATAAACTAGTCAATAACAGGTCATCAGCCCTGTGAATGCCTAGGATTCCATTTTTTCCTTCTCTGAAATATTATCTATTTTCGTTGTAATTTGTTAAAATTATAAATATTTTTTCAACGTATTTATCTGAATATATTTATAAAACCGCTAAAATTCTTAGCATGCGTTGTTAATATCATAAATTTCAACAATAATTATAATAATAAAACAATTTTGCTTTTTATTACTAATTTTTCTACCGTCCGGTTTCAAAGCTGCAAAAGCTTATTTTTTTATAATTTTTTTAACATACATAAGTTTATTGTAAATTATTTGAGACATAAGTCCCAACTCCATGGGACTAAAAGTCCTGTGCTGAGATTATCATCATATAATCTACTAATGCATCAAAGTTCCTCATGTATTAGAAATCTTAGAAATTAAAAAAGCGATAAACAATAATAAAAAATAATGATTTATCCAACAAACAATATTTACTGTAGTCCGCTGCGATCTAATTTTAAAGATAAAATCCCCCCCACTCTACACCTCCTATTTTTACAAGAAGAACATGACAAAAAGACTTGACTTTTTAGCTCCAGATATTTAGATTTAATATGTAATAAAACTGTTCATATGTAATAAAAAAATATTCATTAGTAAGTTATGCATTGGTAAAGAAGCTTTTATAGCTTTGGAATCGGTCGACAGGAAAAATATTTAAAAAGTAGTTAAAATCATTTTTTATTATTATTATTAATTTATTTATATACTTATTTATTCATTTGAAATTACACTTGTTTCAATATTTATGAACTAATTAAGGCTTTTTAGGGTGTGCCTGAGTCAAGCCATAATAATTAACAATAAAAAATACATTGTAAAAGAAATATTTAAATTATGATGACATGTGATGCAATAGAAAAACAATCCAGAAAAACAAAGGGTTCATAATAAATAATTAAACTCCAAATAAGGCAATGCAAAAAAAATCAAATATAAATATTAGAACACAAATTATATAAAATAATAGTATCATTGAAATCAATAGAAAAAAATATATTATTGAAATGATAATTGACATATGGTTTCTAGAAACTTACTCTATAGGTAAGTAATAAGAGTAATAAATAATATTGAAAGTAACATAGAACTAAATTAAATAATACAAAAATACACAGTATAAAAAAACATATAAATATCAAGATGGATTGCGTTTTTCTACTGACATTTCTTGGTGCAACTGCATTTTAATAAAAATAATAAAAATACCTTCATAGTTTGATTCTACTTTTATTTATGAATATTTTTTACCAGTGACTAGACTGGTCTGACGATGTTGGTCACGACGAAATCCGGTTACTGATTAAAGTTTATAAATAAATGTGGAATAAAACTATATACACATTTTTATTATTATAAATATCAAGATATATAAAAATCAAATAAAAGTATGGAGGGAAAGCAGATTATTAAATTTCTCCTAATCTCGAACTTTGAAAATATTGATAATCTCGTCCCTTCATTATAATAATGAATAACCACAAAGTAATTGCGTTAAACATAAATTTCATATCATGAATTGTAATCGTTTATTCTGTTTTTTTTTTAATTATTTCATAACGCACAGGGGAGGAATCGTGCTGTTTTCTTTTTTGGAATTTTTAAATTATAACAGGCCAATAGGTCTAATTACAACGGTAAATAATTTGTTGTAATCTGTCTATCCCCCTTTGAATTTTTTTATGCCAGTGTTGTCCGAAATTGATATAGTGTTATTTCAGGGAGGTTTTAATTATTATCAAGAAATACGTTTTCTCATTTTCCACTCATATATTATGTATTATGTTATTAATTTACCATGTTCGAATGTCAGTCACGTATCTAAACGATTTTTTTTGAGCGAGATATACCAAAATCTTTAATTTTCTTTAAAATCAATTAAGTAGAAAATCGAGACAAATACTGATGTAATTATCATGCTACAGTATTTTTTTCATATATTAACAGTCAAATAAGCAAATACATAAAAAAAAGTTCTGGGAATTATAATGTGAATATACATTAAGTTACGACCATTAATAAATTTTAAATTTTGTTTTTGCTCTACTGCAAAATGGATAATTTATTACGAAATGTTGGCGTCACTATTCCAACAAATATAAATAGGTTAAATTAGCTCTTAAAAGACTGTAGTAAATAATTCCTTTGCACGCGGTAATGTAACATCGTGTTATCACAAGTTAACGACGGAATATTCTAAAGCTCAGACATTTGTAAAAACAAAAAAAAACTTGGAGACATACGGTTTAATAATTCATTTTCCATAATTTATAAAAATAAACATATAATTTAGCCCTGTTACACCAAAATATATAATTAAAAAATCATAAATACACCGGTCATATCACATGAGTGCATCCCCCATCACTGGCAATAACCGACTGAATCTCACCGGCCACAGAAATGCGTCTCTGTCTTCTTTTTTCTTCTTTTTCTTAGTTTTATCTTCGTGATCTCTCTTATCTAGATAAATTGCTGTATTGGCGTCACATTCACTCTTCGCGTAGCTAGGATAAATATTTTTTGTATAAAAATCCAGCATAGTTGTACTAATTTTACTTTCCAAATCCGGTGTGATAATGTCCATTTGAAGATTACAAAAAATACTATTTCATCATTTAAAAAAATAAGTAAGATATACTCGTATCAATTTTTGGTTTGTATGTAAACTAGTTCACATCCACACAAGAGTTAACTTAAATATTTTTGAATAATTATAATACGTTTAAATTCACCTCAATACCGTGGTGTGTAGCTTAGATATTCATAACATTTAAATAAGAACCGTTTTTCTTTTTAAAAACTTTTTTTCATTAAACCAATTAGTTTCGATAACAACATATTTTTAAAAGCACATTCCTACATATCGGGAACCATTTTGAAGACCGTGGGTCCTCTTGTTGGTTTCACTCAAACAAAAGAGCGAGTTTTTTTTGTCAATAAATGAGTTAATCTTTCCAATTTTTCAATTTAATATATTGCGATTTTAATTAAATTTAACTCTATTACTTTCACAGAAGGTTCGACAAATTATAAGAAGGGCTTTTATCGGATGTTGTAATTCATCCTCATGACCATATTGTAAACACGAATGGTATAAAAAACTGTATTACAATAGCCTGGACTGAATTGACTAAAATAAATAAGTATCCTTGATATGCGGTATTCAGTGCCAATTGGTCACAACCCCAACAAATGAGATGGTTTAGGAATGCTAGCCACTAACTTGGTTCGTTCTTGATGGATTTACTGTGGTCCGACTGGTCACTTGCGAGCGGCACCAACACTAGGGCAGGCCCCCGATCTGGAGCTCAACACTGGTTGTTGGTGGAAACAAAGTCTATAATGCAGCACACGTTCAGCAAAATAAACGCGTGATGTACAACACGAGATCTGGCGGATGATCAAAGGATACTAAGGTGGGAAGCAAACAGTGGTTGTGGGTACAAAGGATATAAAAGTTGTGACAATACTTGAACAATGCATACCCACATAATTAGCAACCATAATTACATACCGACTTTTTATGTCTACCTATTTCGAGACGTACCCGCCTCTTCGACAGGACACTCACTACACCAACAAGCAAATACTAAACTACGCTTTCACCTTTACCATCGCTGTAGTATACATTGTATTTACGAAAAAATACACGAATTACACGCAGAGTTAAAGGGAATGCAAACACCACCATGTACTAACATGCACTAATATAAGGTTATGTTAAGCAAAATGTTGCAGAATGTGTGGGGTGGGGGTCAAGATGGGGAGGGGCTAGAAGGTTAAAAGTTACACGATTTTAAAATTTTTTCATAGAAAAATAGGCTGTATTGAAAAGGTATTTGATTATTCATTAAGGGAATATTATTTCTCAAAGCCATTTTAATGTGAAACACCTCAACGTTTTAATTCGTCACTTTATGATAACCATTTCTTAAATTGCTTTATTTTTGCCGCGTTTATGACTGAAAGCAGAATAAATCAACACCTCATTTTACAGTAAACACTTGGATCTTATGCAAATAATATTATTCTACTCTCTGAATCTTTGTACACTATCTTATGTTAGCTTTTCCATTCACTCCTCCACTTTCTAAATTGTTTGTTTGGGATATTCTATCTACCAAAGCCATTTAAAGGAAAATATAAACTCAACACCCAAGGACATTTAAGAATAATTTATTCATCAATTTGAGATATTTGTTCGCAAAAACAAAATTACCTTTCTTGCTTAATGTAAATAATTAATTCGACAGGGACAAACCATTTCGAAAGTGGCATTTGGATATGATCCGTAGAATTGCGTTTGTAATATAAGGTCATGATTATTAAATGATTCACGATGAAGAGTACTTACATGATATTAAAATATTACAACAGAGATGGAAAATATTTCAGAGAAGAAAATACGTAATTCTAGGCATTTACAGGGCTTACGACCTGTCATTGGCTGCTTTAGGTGGCCACATTACACACTGTGTAACGATCAGCATTTTGCCCATGTTTTTTTGGCAGCAATAGCACCAAAAAGTTTTAAAAAATTTGTTGCAACAGAGAGGGAAAACATTTTTGAGATTTCGCATCAATTTTAAATATTAATAACTGCCTAGGGAGGAAATCCACCCAGTCTGCAAGCATTTGGACATACTCAAACATTTGTTAAATTAACTACCTGGTAAAAGAAGAAGTATAAAAATTGAAAAACTGTTTTCAGGCGTTGCCTGGTAGGTGAATTGGTTCGGTCGGATGAATCTCACCCACATAATAAAGGTTTCAGATCTACTTTACTTTACAAAAGTCAACAGATGGAAGAGTTGGGGAAGTGCGGATGTTTTAACATAGGCAGAACAGTGAATGTTACACAGTGTGTAAAGTGGCCACTAAAGATAACTCGTTTTTTCTATGATACATTTTGTTGCCCTTTAATAATAAGGAATATTTTAATGTTTTTTTTTATTTTTTAATTACTAAAAAATAAAAAAGTACACACTTATCTTTTACAGAATATTTTCTTTTATCTTTCTGATAACATACAAAAATATTATACCTGTATTTTTATTAAAGGAGCAAAAAATTCATAAACACTTCTTGTTTACCCACAAACAGGCCATGCCTTTGTGGGATTTATTTGTTGACTATTCTTACTGTGAATATGTATTTCATTGCTACGAAATTTATTTTTTTTGAATACTCTGTTTTATACCGTAAAAAAACAAAAAATTACAATAATAAATAAAATATTCAAAAAAACTGTCAATGACAGGACAAAAGCTCTGTAAATGCCTAGATTTCCGTATTCCCTACTCAAAAATGTTTTTCTTCTGTTGTAACAAATTTAGACCAAAAGACTTTTCTTTTACTGTTTTAATTTCTCAGTAAAATATAACCGTTTTACAAAAGGCCCATAAAACCCGCATGTTCATTTGTATTGAAATATGTATATTTGTTTAAAGCGAAATGATAAGTTACGAGTTTTGTTACAAAGCCTATCGTATTGACGTAGTATACAATAAACTGCCCGGGGAAATGACGGAAAATGATAAAATTTGTCCGTGAAAATTGAAAAGGCTATTTTAATATAGAATACTAATTTATACACCAAAAAATAATGTATCATAATTATCGTACCCTTATCCGCACCCCATGGTGCATTAGGCACTGCATTGTTACACCAAATGCAGGGTATAGTGATCATCTGTTACATGAAGAAAAGGTGATCAGTCCTACGCTTTGTTAGAAACAGATGGAAAAGTTGAGGAAATGCGGATGTTCAAACATGGGCAGATTGGTGAATGTTACACGGTGTGTAAAGTGGCCACTTAAACCAGCCAATGACAAGTCATAAGTCCTGTAAATGCCAAGACTTCCATATTCCCTACTCAAAAATGTTTTACATTCTCTGTTGAAATAAATTTTAATTTGAAAAACTCCCTAGGGAGGAAATCTAGCTAGTCTGCAAGCATTTGGACATACTTAAACATTGTTAATTTGAACTTGTTTATTCCCATAATTATATAAAACCATGATTGACAACCCCTGATTTTACTTGTGTATATAATTTAGATTATCATGGTTTAGTCTTCTACTGGTTTAACGATGTTAGTCACAACGAAACCTAGTCATTAAGGAACATTTTTTTATTAAAAAGTGGTCTAAACTAAATAAAGTCTTCTTCCTTTTATAATAATTTAAAATATGGTTTTCAAACATATTATTATATTTATAAGAATAACCGGGCACTTTAGAATAAAAACGTACTTGGGATTTATATGCTGACTTTGGAAACGGCGACAAATTTTCAGAAGCCAATGATTAATCTATCTGTTTTTCTTTCAGTTTCTTTCAGGTTTTTCAGGTCAACGATTTCAAGTATTACTCTTCCCATTTCCAAGTCGATTACCTTCTTTTCAGGAGTGAAATGTTTTTGTGCCCTTAGTTTTCAGCGCTTTCCGGATTTTCATCTGGGCTTTCAGACCACTCTCATTTTTTTCAGATCCTGAAGTTCAGAATAATCGTGGTCAGTAATAAATCAGGAGCCGATATTTATTTTTCAAATTGCTAAAGGTCCCTATCCGCTTCTAATCATTTCTGCGTCCGATAGGATAAAGAACTCTGTTAAAAAATATATAATTTTTGCGATCTTTTGATTTACCCGAATATTTTAATTTTGGAGCTGTTTTCTTTAACTCTTGTGTAGTTGTGATATAACACGAGTCTACATATTCAACAAGACTTGATATAAGTATCCCTCTTATTTATTTGAATAATTGTATTTATTTTTTAATCTTTTAACTTTCAAATGACATTTTCACTCTGGATTTGGAAAGTAAAATATTTTTAAATATGCTGGAATTTAATACAAAAAATATTTTTCCTTACTGTGCGAAGAATAATATTATACCAATGAAGATGATGCCAATACTACAATAAATTTGTTTTATCTAAAGGAAAGAGCACGAAAATAGAACTTGTAGCAAGAAAGATAGAGACGCTGTTCTGAGACCGGCGTTTGTGTGAAAGAAACAAAAACTAAATAAGAAATTCATTCAGTCAGTTAATGGCAGTAAGCGGTGGTGAACGCTAGTTATATGACCGGGATATTTATGATTTTTTTTAAATTTGTTTTGTTTATAAAGGCCCAAATTATATATATATTTATTTAAATTATGGAAAAAGAATTATTGAACGGTACGTCTATGTTATTTGTTTTTCAAATGTCTGAACTTCAGAATATTCTGTATTTTGCTTGAGGTAACACGATTTTACATCACCGCTTGTAAAGAAATTTTATAGGACCGCCTTATAAGGCTAAGTCGTTTAAAATTTTGTTAGAAAATGGGAAACAAGTTGTGGCTGAGCGGGATTTGAACCTCAGACTTTTTGACACTACTCACGGGACCACAACCCGCTTCGATTCATGTAACAAAAATGTTATATCGCTCTGTGGGCCACTGGGCTCGAATTAGAATAGAAAATAGGCGGCCTTCATGGTGTACTGGTTAAGATGATTGACTCACGCATGGCAGGCTCCAGGTTCGATTCCGGGAAAGAACACACTTTTTTTTAAAGCCTGGGAGTTTTGTTCTATAATTCACTACTGTAATCGGACCAGGCCTCCTGACTTATTGTGTTGAAAAAAAAAAACATGAAATTGTATTTAAAAAAAATTTAAAAAAACGCTTGTGAAAAAAGAAAACTTCCATTTTAATAACAGAAAAAAAAGAAAACGGATGAAAAAAATAATAAAAACTGCGGAAAAAATTATATCTTGATAAATTATGAAAGTAGACCTGAACATAAAAAATTTAATATTTTTTAAATTTCCATAGCGAATTACCAAAAATATCTGTATCTTTCTTAGCGTTCATTATTATTTATTTAATGGCAGGTAAATGAGAAAGTTGTGCACCTCTCGACGTTTGTACCGTTGGACAAAAATCATATCCCTGGCAAAACAGTAGATAAAAATTCCCCAAAAATATAGTGGGATTACATTTTTATCAGCTGCCAACACATTTCTGTCAAACTTGTCATTACTTATAAAAAGTTTTGGTTATTGTGAATTGAATGAATGCATTTGCAACAAAGAATACATTTTCATGCTTTATTTGCTACTTTTTTTACTACATGATAAAGTCTGGTTTTTACTGTACGTATACTGCATATTATTATGTAAGGAATCTTTATTTGTTTAAGCATGTGCTTCTTACACTTCTAACTTCAAATTCAAACTGTTGAAATTTTAGTTTTAGATTTTTAGTGTATCTATGGACAGATTCTCGAGAGTAGAAAATGGAGATTGTTTTGTATGTCATAATCGCTATACAATTTCAGAGGAATCCAATTCATTCGATTCTGAAGAATTTTATGAATTATACCTTATAACGATTCAATTTAGATGCGTAAGAACTTTGGTTCAATAAGCCCCGCTACTGACACCACTTAAAATTTTTGTTAACAAAACTGGCGATTGTCAAATCGAAAGGTTGGCAACACGGCAAACTTTAAAAGGTTCCGGTCGTCGAGCGACAACGCAAGAATTCTACCACACGTGTTGAGTTAACAAAAATGCAATATGTAGTCCAAACGATTTTGGAGATCGCGTTCTTACAAATAAAAGATTAATACTCACGTCTGGGTATCGGACGCCTCTATGAGATCGTTTAGACTACATTTTTGGCCTTTCTGTTAACTCAACACGTGCGGGGGAATTCCGCTTTGCTTGCTTTCGCGTGATCGTTTGAAAGCTAGAATCTTTTAAAGTTGCGGCTTTGCCAACCTTCAGATTTGACAATCGCCGGTTTTGTTAACAAAAAAATTAAATGCTGTCAGTAGAGGGGCTTATTGAACCAAAATTCCTACGCATCTAAACTGAATCGTTACAACCTATATCCATAACGAAATTCTCTGTATTTTTTTTCGTGTTCTTACTTTTTTTATGAAACTACATACCTATATACGGAATCTCTAAGTTCAGTCATATCACTCCACTACTTCGGGAACTACACTGGCTACATTTTTTACAGAGGGTCGAATACAAACTCTGTTGGCTTATGTATAAGTCACTGCACAACTCTGCTCCAGAATATCTAAGGGAACTATGCGTTCCAGATGAACTAGCTGACAGGTGTCTCACGCTTAGATCAACTACGTCTACGGCGAGAGGAAAATTTATTATACCTCTACGCAAACAGCGCACTAAATTTAGTGAACGCGCATTTGCGGTCGCAGGCCCTATGGCATGGAATGCTCTCCCAGCAGAGGCGCGAGGCTGTAAAAGTGAAGTGATGTTTCGGAAAAAACTTAAAACCCACCTGTTCTCTAAATCATTTGAATAAATCCGTAGCATGTTTCAACAAAATAAATTGTTTTAATTTAATTACAAATTTAAAAGCTTCAATAAAAAATTTAAAAAAATTAACCATAGAATCACTATGTAAAGCGCCCTTGAGGTATTATATTACGAAAATGGCGCTATATAAGTTATCCAAAATAATAAATTATTACATGTAGTACACATTTTATATTTGCGTTCTTCCATGACAACCTACGATTCTTAATATTGTAAAAACTTTTATTCATTAACTACTATATCTTCTAGTCAACAGGAACTCATATGTGTGTACCGTACCTATGGACAAAAATGTACCTTTTTTGAATAATCGCTATAGAATTAAAAGGGTTCCGTGTCTATCATTTTAAAAATAAATGAGCTATAGGCAACAAAATTATCAATTTAAAATACAAACTAAAAATATATCTATCTCTGTTAACCTACGAGAAAAAAAATAACAAACGCAAAAATAATGTACAAAAGTACACCACTTACCCCTGCACCTGTATTTTTACCTGAGAGTAGGTACTAAATAAATTAAAAAAATAAAATTAATGCAATACAAATTCCTTCCCTCTAATTTTACCGCATCATGTGAATTTGTGCAACCGCGACCGCACCGGAATGAAATTAGTTTATCTAATAACTAACATTAACTCGGGTTTAAAGTTACCCTGGCTGCGTTATCTACATATATGCTTTGAAGCACTGCAAAATGGAAGTTCAGACTTACAGGGAATTGGATATAAAAAATGTATTCTTACGCAGTAAAAATAAGAGTATTTAATTGTTTGGAGAAGTTTCTCGAAAACGAATGAAAAATATTTAACAAAATATTTTAAGTAAAATGAACTACTTCGCATGACGTCACTAACTCTTTCGAATCAACCTATGATAAGAGAGTTGTGATAGGTTAACAGTTTACGGTGAGTCAACTCACGAATCAGCAGAACTCATCAACAAGAAGGGGAAAAGAATTTGAGACGTCACACGCAAAGAATTTTAAATACAAAACTTTTAAAAATTATAACGCTGATAATACGTTTAATTTATTTTTTTTACTTTTTAAATTTGGCTTAGTTTTTATAGTCTTTTAACAAATAAAAAGAAATAAAAAAAAACACTTAACATTCTCATTAATTATTTATTTATTTATTCACTGAAAATAACACTCGTTTACTTATTTACGAACTTATTATTAGGGTTGTGCCCGTGTTAACCCATAATAATTAACAATAAAAAATACATTGTAAAAGTAATCAAATTATAATAACATAAACATTATATGCCTCTTAAACGTATAACATTGATGACATATTTAAAAAAGCATCTATTGTACAAACTTTCAAAGAAAAAAAAAACACTGATTAACAAAATTCTCGAAACCCTATATTTCCAAATAATTTAATTTTACATAGATGCAATATAACTGTAGCTTTTTTGAAACAAGAAAATAAAAACTTCGCCGTACAATTTAATGGTCTGATTTTTACCGCGCTTAAGAATATTTATTTATATCAAGTTTCTCGTAGTACTGAACTTCTTCAATACCCGCGAATTTAAATGCCATCTACCACGCGCTTGTATCGTATCTATATATAAATGATGAAATTTTTTTTTAACGTAAATACTATAATAACATTGGTTTTAATCAACAATAATTCAATTTGCTTCTCTAAAATATTCTCCATCTCTGTTGTAACATATTAACATTTCGTATTTTTTTAGGTTTTGTGTCGCTGGATTCTCAGCGTGAAGAAGAACTATCGTCCTGTAAAATACCACAACTGGAGACACGCTCTGAATGTGGCCCAAACTATGTTTGCCATGTTAAAAACTGGAAAAATGGAGAGGTAAATAAACACTCATACTTTTTTTAGTCGCCACACTCTAAAAAGTGTTAACTTGTTAATCAATTTAACAATGAGGTTTTCTGGGTTATTTGACGTGTGTAGACGCTCTCTTTACTGAAGTTTCTGATCGTATTACAGCGTTTATCCGTTTTCTATCTAACTATCGATTCTTGCTACTGGTAAAATCATTTAAATAACGGCCTATTTTTTAAAAACGTCAAATATTAATTGATTCAAAATATCAACCGTATTTGGTTTATTTCATATGTATAAAAAAAATAATCATTATACCAGAGAAAAAGTGAAAATCTGATTCCCATTTATAAAGACAGCAAAGTCACAGAATTAAATTTTATATGAGGCAGTAAAAAAATATTAAATAGGAGAAAACATTCATGAAGAAAAAAAAACAAAGTTTAACATTTTTTGTTTAAAAAAATATATATTTGTTCATTTTTCCATACATATATTATTTACATAGAAATATAAGTAAAAAAATACATTTTAGAAAAATACATCTTAAAATTAAGCTATAACATGAATTGGAAAAAATTCCCACAAAGACTTCAGCGTCTGAGCGTGGGCCATTCCTTTTTCAATTATTAAAAAGTTTGTAGCACATATATATGGTATGACATGACCATGGAAAGAAAAGAAAAGAAAAGAAAAGGAGAGAAAAGAACAGAAGAGAAAAGAAAAGAAAAGAAAAGAAAAGAAAAGAAAAGAAAAGAAAAGAAAAGAAAAGAAAAGAAAAGAAAAGAAAAGAAAAGAAAAGAAAAGAAAAGAAAAGAAAAGAAAAGAAAAGAAAAGAAAAGAAAAGAAAAGAAAAGAAAAGAAAAGAAAAGAAAAGAAAAGAAAAGAAAAGAAAAGAAAAGAAAAGAAAAGAAAAGAAAAGAAAAGAAAATAAAAGAAAAGAAAAGAAAAGAAAAGAAAAGAAAAGAAAAGAAAAGAAAAGAAAAGAAAAGAAAAACCAAATTAACATATGCCAATTTTTGATTAGCGACCACTTCACCCAGCGGCATTAAAGTTTTGTTTGACAACGGACCGATAAATTGAAATAACCCTAGTAAAATTATGATAATGTGCAAAATACTGATAATAAAATTTATACGAAATGTATCTATTGAAACATTGTAAAACGAGGCTCGCACAGAGACATGCATATTTTATAGGCCCAAAAATTTTTAATTATTTTTTTACTGATAATATTTCATTAATTCATAATCTGTATTAGTGACTTATTCGTCTTAATTTACTATTATTTTTATAGATTATACAATAATTTATTGCGCTTTTTTTAAAAACATGTTTTGATAATTACATATTAACAAAATATGTACATTGAAACGGGCAGTAGTGCTGCATTGTGCATTTAAATAAATAAATATTGTTTTGCAGCAAATAGTAGCCAACTTCATATTTGACAATACTATTTTATTTTTTATGCGAATGAGCGGCTATAAAAGCGGTTGCACGCGCGTTATTATTCTGAGGTTATAATAACGAATGTCGATAAAATGTATTTTATTTTTCAAATATTAGATGAAATTTTTACATAGGGTAAAGAAAATCTGTTAATTTTTTTATTTTATTATTTATTTATTTAATGCACAAAATACACAATTTTACAAAGATACTATTATATGTTTTTTATGTCCCGATTTGTTAGAAAATTCGGTATTAAGTCGGGACTCATCGATATATAAATCAAAAATATTTATTTACATATTAAAACAATATACAAGTAATCAAAACAATATGCAAAATAATCAAAACAATCCACAAAATAATAATAGGAAAATATAAATAATAAATATTTATACATGTCGAAAAATGGAATATAGAAAAGTTATATAATAATACGTATGACAGTGATGATATACACATATACGTATAAGGATAATAATGAAGACATCTGCGATGTTATATATTTATTCCCGAAGCAATCTCATACAGTGGTCTCTACCCCTCGATACAATCCAATTATGGATCTTTATCTTAAATATAGACGCTGTTTTGGAGATCTTAATATGTTCATCCAAGACGTTGAACACTCTTGGAGCTATATATGAAAAGTGTCTCCAAGCAAACATCGTACGTGTTCTCGGCATTAAGAAGTTTTGGTTCCGCGAAAACCTCGTGTGGGCATTCTGTTGGCAGTTGGGACCTCCTTCCGTAGTCGCCTGGCCAGAAAATTAGCAATACATTCTTGATATACTTTTGACGAATATCAAGAACTTTTAACAATTGAAATAATGGTTCAGATGGGTAGGTCTGAGGGCGCCAAAGCATAACTCTAAGAATAAGTTTTTGCGTCTTGATTAGGGGGTTCGCTAACACTTAATTTTATCACCTATTTAAAACCTATGTTTTCATTATTTTTCGCCTTTATAAAGGGGAAAAAAACATTAAATGTCTTTTTGTAAGCGCAAAACAAAAACCGCTGAATTAGCTATTCAAACCGTAATGAGCTATATTTCCTATTGTTCGCATTTTCTTGTTCATGAAATAATGACGGGAATAATACAAAATATCTTTGTATTCTTTAGAATCTCATTTAAGATCCGCTGATCTTTAAAAACTGTTTCCTTTTAAATTCGCCCGACAATGAGTTCTCATAGACAAAACTTGCCTCGGGGAAAACTCGTGAAGAATATTTTACAAGTACGCTCTCTGCTCTCTCGCAAAAGCAATTTCTCATATTGCTCCATAAATTATAAGAATTTCACTCGAAATGAAGAATAAAGATGCTGCCAGAATGAAATGTAGGAATGCAATGTTGCTGTGTAGTGTTTTTTTGATTTACAATTCTCGAGTAAAAAAATATGTGTGATTACTTAAAGAAAATAAAATCAAAGATATTCCATTGATTAAGTAGACAGATTTTACGTCTACTGACATTAATTTCTTGGTGGAATAGCATTTTAATCATATAATATTAGGTCTGTAACTTAAAACCGGAATTTGACAGTAAATGTCAACACTTGTGTAAGCGGGTAGCAAATCATTGACATACTAGGGTCAAAGCACCAATGAATGACCGTTTAAGGTTCAGCTTGTCGTGAAATCCACATTAAATGTATGAATTTCATTATTTAAGCGTACAAAATAAAAAAAACAATAAAAAACACATTAGTTTTTACTTTTTTATTGAAATACAAGTATTACAACTATAATTAATATTACTCTAAAAAAATAGCAGAATCACCAGTGAATGACCACTACTACCCGAGCAAAAATAATACTCAGATTTAGTTACGTCATAACATTATAAAACACCCTAACACATTAGAATATGAATATATTCAAAGAATTGCATAAGAAATAGCATCAAATAAAACACTTACCACACTTTCCTTACAAAAACACTATCAATCTCAGAACAGTAACGGGAAGACGCACTATTACCTTTTGACAACTCACAGTTCAAAACTGAAAGATTTTTTTCTTACCAAAGGATGTGTCCGCCTACTGCTTTTGTCATAGTTTCTAGTTTTAAAAGTTTTTTGACTGGACGCATGTGGCAATTCTTATTATATTATCTTTTATTAACCAATGGTCATTTACTGGTGCTTTGACCCTATGTCATTTTGAAGCTCTATTCATAAGCTGTCACTATCAGTCTTGATTTTCGAATTTTCAATTTTTAAAGAAAATTTTGAAAATTGGCGAAAAAAACAGCATTTGCGGAAAGTTTTGCTCAGACACTTTTTTGCAAAGAAAACTACAGCCTAAAGTCATTGTTTTCTCGTGTAATTGTATGGCGAACATTCTCTTGCAAAATCACAGTGTTTTGAGTGGTTTCAACGCTTTAAAAGTGGTGTTTTTGATATCAGCCTTGGGTAGTCAAAAAAGTTTGAAGATGAAGACCAGAAGAAAGTTGTGTATTATGAGCTTCTAAAACCGGGTGAAACCATTACTAGAGAACAGGAGCCTTATGCTGGAAAGATTTGACATTTTGTCATCCACTCGACAATAGTCGATTGGGCATCTCGATTGCTTTGTCATAATGCTATTCTTGAAAACCCTTCGACGTTTTAATTACAAAGACGAATTAGAAAGTGGCAACACAAACAAATCCGTATATATCTATGAATCTCCTGGTCTCTTGCCACACGTAAACCTTTATTGTTTCTTGTCAGACTTCTTCCGTTGAATATTTGTGTATGGAATATTGTGAAAAAAATAATAGAAAATGTTTACTGAGACACTGCAACATTGATAATTATTATTTGCCTTTGACATAACACACATCTATATGTTATTAGAAATATTTCATATTCATTTAATGGATTTTAAAAACATGTTGTATAATACATATCTCAAATATGTATTTTGACATTGACGAGCGAAATAATCATTTTGAAATCATGTTTCTAGTGAAACTTTATATGATATTGGATTAAAAATAAGTACAGTTATATTTGTTGTACATTTGTTGAAATGTAATCATCATAACATTGATCAGTGTTGTACATTTTAAGTTAAAATACAACAAAAACTACCTACTCGTCATTCAAGCATGAATGCCAAGCATTTCACAAGAAAAAAGTTTGACAGCTGAAGTTTCGATGTTGCATTCGATTTTCAATGTCGAGTGCTTTGGGGCACTCGAGTTAAAGTCTATTGGTTTTCAATCGACTGCATTTGTATCGGTTGTTCATGAATGTTGTCACTCGTCGAATTCCGGAAAACGATTCTAAAGACAAATGAGTCAAGCATAAGGACCCTGTACCGACAATAACGGATTCGTTTAAAGCAGAGGTTCCTAAACTTTTTTGTGTAGTAGACCCCTTGCCATGTTTTTCGGTTTTTGGTAGACCCCTACTTACCTGATATTGATTTTTCATAAATTTCTAATTGTAGTGAAGTTTAGTGTTAAAAACATAAAGTTAAAACAAATATTAAGTTTTATACGTTTATTAATTTAATTAAATTAAAACTACTCAAAATAAAATTTTGTATCTGTTATATAAAATAAACGTAACACAAAATAAACTAAGCAATAAGTAAATGTTTTTAGTGGGAAGGATGAACCTGATGCTTTAATAATAAATTATCAACATTTGGCGTCAATTTTGTCAGGTTTAATCTTAAATCTCCTCGGCCAATGATGTCCAGTCTGTTTCTTTTTTTCGTTAGGAGATTGGTAACAGCGCTGAACCCCCTTCCACTAGGTATGACGATGGAAAGGAAATTAAAAATTTGCTCGCTATATACCATAACACAGAATAAGTAACGGGTATGTTTTTTTGCAGCCAGAAGTACTACCAGTGTATGTTGAGATCCACTATCGTGGTCCCTATTTTCATTTCATGGACCCCAAATTTTTTTTCGTTGACGTAGACCCCTTGCAGGTTGTCATAGACCCCTGGGGGTCGATATAGACCACTTTGGGAAGCGCTGGTTTTAAAGAGAGTATTGAAGAAAAAACGGCTTAAAAATACTGTGTAAAAGTATGATTTTTATGTAAAAGGCATATAATACTTCTGCTAGTGTTGATGATATTAAATTATTACAAAAATGTACTTATATGTATCATTTACAGTTCGTAAATATTGTATTTGAATATTAACTTTTCTGTACACTTCATTCGTATATTGGAAGGGTTATTGGTTAAAAATAAGTTAAAGGGACCAGAAAAGTTTGAAATTTCGAATAAATCGATATTTGGTTTTTTACATAATCGGTTAATACAATATTTTAAGAACGTTTTAGTGCAAAGAAACTTCGATATTCGCAAAATTGAGTCCAGAGCCTCGATTACGATGGGAAGATAAAGACGTTATACCTCCACCTTGACGGTATATTTGAAGATAAATTCGCTCTAGCGATTACAAAGATATACTACCGACCCCCACCATCAAGTTTTGGGTAGGTACATCGATATGAAACAAGGGGAAGCGTACGTCACGGTACACATATCTACGCTCTAAAATGACAAAGCTTCAGTATGACGTCATAGTTGAAGATAATATTCTCCCGACCGACTACAAAAATATACTACCTATCCCCCCACCATCAAGTTTTGATGTAAGTACATCGGTTCATACCGACGGGTCTAGAAGCCTTTGATACGTTTATCTACGCGTTAACAGTGTCAAAAATTTTATTCCACGGAGCAATTTTTCCTAGTTTTGATTTATTTAATTTTTTTAACGTTTTGAGGGTGGCAATTTTTTCTTAAAGGCCTATTAAAAATATGAGGGAGAAATAAGAAAATTTTGAAGTCGAATTAGATTCTGACATAATTGGTAGTTTCGGAAACGAGTGGCTAGATGCAGTGGCTAGACTAGCTAGATGCTGCCCTATTAACATACAAGAGCATCTAGCTGTAAAATGTTACCAATGTAAAAAATAAATTGAGTTATTTTATTTTTTCCGTCTTTTTTACTATCTTCGTACGTATCGAGACTTTAAAGAAGCCGGCTTTGTAGTTGCTCGGTAGATAAATACAGACGATCGTTAATCTCGTCGTCTTGTTTTTGTTTTTGATGTGATGTTTTTCTTACATGATCAAATAATTCATATCTGATGAATGTTTTCAGTTCATGTCAGACTTGGAGATTCTGGGCTTATTGGTGCCTGCTTGTGCCATGATCTGGACCACCGAGGAACTAACAACGCTTTTCAGACAAAGACTGAGAGTCCCCTGGCTATTCTTTATACAACGTCCACAATGGAGCATCACCACTTCGACCAGTGCGTTATGATCCTCAATAGTGAGAGCAACAACATATTCCAGGTAATGAAAAAATATGCTTACTTAAAAAATCTATTTTACAGTATGGTGTTATTGGTTGGGGAGGATCCTATAAAATACAAAAAATCACTACAAATAGTTCAAAGATTAATTATTTTAGAGATTTTAAAAAACTTTAATGTTTCCAATACAAATAACATTTCGAAACTTTGAAGATACTATTGATTGATATAACCCATAAGCAACATTCAGTTTTACAAATCAGAGAATCAAAAATAACTTTGCGTTATACTTTTTACTTAGGTACCAAAATAATATTAAAATTCCAAAATTTAACAATAAACATTTGAAAATATTTACATAATATCAAGTCTTTACATATTTCATATATTTTTTAATATAGTTGGTTAGACGGCTAACAGTGAGACTGGCATCGCGGGTTCGATTCCCGCCAGTTGCAAGAAAGAAATCCAAGAAAGATTTTTTTCTCAATTGGTCTGGGTGTTGTGGTGTATTTTTCATTGCTTCCTTCCATATCCTCTCTTTTCTACCTGCTGACAAGCCTTTGAAATAGAGGCTTAGTGGGTTATTCCTTTTTAAAAAAAATTGATTTTCAAAGTTTATACCATACCTAGAATAAAGATTACTCTTTCAAAGCTTCAAAAATTTAAAGTAAAAGAAAATTGTGGGAGAAATAATGCGTTGAAAGATTAAAAAAGCTTGAAATGCGATTATCTCGGAATTTTATTAAATTACTTGATGCATTATATCTGTAAAGACTCGATATGTAAAGGAATTAACTTATTTAACAACTTTCCTTACTGACTAAACACTATTTAGAACCACGCTAAATTCAAGCTGAAATTGAAAACATTTATTCATCAACCACCTTAATTAATTGTTTTGATATACTTGTACTGAATATTGATAATATTTATACATAACCACTTATCGACTTTACCGGTTCCAAAAATACCTGTATTTTCGTCAGGAAACCAATGAAACCACATTTTTGTATATTTGGATGTATATTATTCGGATCAATCCAAGTACTTAAAGTGTCAAATTTTTTTGGAGCATTTGTTGGTCAGCTGATGATTCCATCCTACGGAATTTATTTAAATCGTCAGCATACAGCAGAAAATTGCATTTTAGGAGAGACACAAGATCATTTATAAAACTAAAATAACAGCGGCCCAAGATTTGATCCCTGTAGCACACCAGATGTCACATTTATTTATCACATTATTTTTAAATGTTAAACTGCATACAGTTATTTACATATTGCAACAGAGATGAAGAACATTTTAGAGAAGGTAATATAGAAGTCCAGGCATCCACAAGGCTTATGACCTGCCATTGGCTGGTTTAAGGGGCCACTTTACACACTGTGTAACATTCACCGTTTTGCCTATATTTAAACATCTGTATTCCTTCAATTCTATCATCTGTTGATGTTTGTGAAATTAAAAAGCTGAAACCTTTATTTATGCGTTTGAGATTCATCTAATTGAATTATTTCACCTTCATATTAGGCAACGCCAGAAAATTTTATTTTTTCAATTTCTATACTTCTTCATGGACCAGGTACATTAACAGCTCCCCAGGGAGCTGAATCCAGTCCTTGTCCACAAAAATTTGGACAAACTCAAAATATTGTTGCAAACAGTTAAATTGTGTTTCTGTGTCAGTATTTATGTTTTGTTGAGTTTTTTTAGTTCGTTTAATTTATCATAATATTTGAGGAGTTGGCGCTTCACAAATAACTGTCTCACATCCAATATCTCAAACTCAGCAAATAGATCTTCTGTCGGATACATCTATATATTTACCAATTTTCAGGCACTTTCTCCCATAGACTACAAACATGTAATGAAAGTTGTGGAAACGGCTATACTATCCACAGACCTCGCCATGTACTTCAAGAAAAGAAGCAAATTTTTGGATCTGACTGATAATGGAGAGTTCGATTGGCAATGTGAAGATAAAAAGGAACGTATGTATAATACATTCATGTTAGGTTTATTTCCATTGTTAAATTTATTTATTTATTTAATCACATGGTCAAATATTAACTAAAAAACATAAGTAGAGGAAGTATGGACAAAATGACATTGTAAAAAACATAAGCAGAGGAAGTATGGACAAAATGACATTGTAAAAAACATAAGCAGAGGAAGTATGGACAAAATGACATTGTAAAAAACATAAGTAGAGGAAGTATGGACAAAATGACATTGTAAAAAACATAAGTAGAGGAAGTATGGACAAAATGACATTGTGTTTTTATTTTGAATAATATAAATATTTTAAATTATAAGATAAACAAACAACACAAACAAACCATTACGCCGTTTCCCCGTAAAGGTAGATAGAGAGGATAGAACGCCACATAACTATCTATCTATCACGGGATATCTTTGGATACAGATCTCGCTTCCTCTACAATCATACATCTTCTCATGCACGCGCGCCGATTATTCCGACTTTTAACATGTCTATCTTCAAGTATTGGTTGGATTTGGTGATGCCATGTCTTTCTCGGTCTTCCTCTATTTTTGCATCCATCAACATTCGCATCGTTAGTATTTTTGCCGTTCTTTTGCTGTCCATTCGCTCTACATGTCCAAACCAACGCAGAGCTCCTTACTTGATTTTGTCGATAATGCTTATATCAGCCTTACATAATGTACGGATCTCAACATTTGTACGTCTAAAAAATAGAACAATTGTATTTTTAAATAAACATACCCGGTTTATTATCTACACATGGCATAAGTACCTAAAAAATAAAAAATAGTTGTTATTAATAATATATGTGTATGAGAGATAAACCAAGCACAAATTTGTCTATACATTTTGGGTAAAACGGCATGATAATGACACAATACAGGTACTGACAATAGTGAATTTTTGAGTTTTTTTTACATTTCTAAAGTAACAAAGGCCTATAAAATACTGTCGAGTAAAAAAAATAATTTTGTTACTTATTAGTAACATATTTTTTTTTTAAATTTGAACTTTTGAATTCCCGCAAAAACGGGCATTCCATTGGCCACGCCCCTAATACGTCACGATTCATATTTGTTTGTTCCTGACTATTCAAATTTGTTCAGAACATTGTCACAAATTTTGACGTCACTATCAAGGCCAAGCACGTCGCGTTTTTCTAGTAATGCATTTAAAAAAATATATTTCTTACATTTATGTATGAAAGCATTTCTCCACAATTTCCATATTGATTTTGAAAATACAATTCATTAATCCATTTCATATATTTTTATCGGTATTCGTAGTATGTGATATTTTCCTATTAGACACTTAGTTCTCAAATAAATATATTTGTCTTCTTAGGCATGTCAGTTCAGGATGCGTGATCCCAATTAGAACATGCCATTGCAATAAATGTACGGGCGATCTGCATCCTCCTTAATAGTTTTTTTACATTTATTTATAAAATTTTCACACGTGATTGGGTTTCGTCGTGACAGAGATCGTCAGACTGGGGAGACCAGGGAGGCTAAAAGATTTAAGTTTTTTTCTGATTTCAGTGCTGTGTGGCATGATGATGACTGCGTGTGACGTGTCTGCAATAGCCAAACCTTGGGAAGTCCAACATAAAGTGGCCAAGCTGGTGGCGGATGAGTTCTTTGACCAGGGTGATTTAGAGAAATTGCAACTCAATCAACAACCAGTCGCCATGATGGATAGGTATTAAAAAAAACTTTTTTTAAAATTATGTATTGGTATTAGTGGCGCCCCACGTTGGGCGCCATTAAATACTTAAATAAGCAAAAATTAAGTTCGACTTATTTTATCAAATTATACATTTGTTCACCTCGCGGTCAAAAGTTCAGCGTATTTACTTACGATGTAAAAAGCCTCGGGTTTGATTCCTGACATGGTCAACATAAAATATTTATAAGCAAATATTTGTTTACACTAGAATATTTCATAGTCCTTGAACTGTCACTTGAATCATAAGACTGATCAATTCAAGATATATGTGAATGTATAAATAAATAAATAAATGTTTGGGTATACAAAGCGATGTGGCATTCAATTCTTTCTGATTCTCCGATTAGAAAAATGGTGTGAAAGTCTCTTTGTTTTTTTGTACATTGTGTTTGAAATCACTACTAATTTTTTTTTAAAGTTTTTAATGTGTTCATGCATTTTTCTTCCAGAGAGCGTAAGGACGAGCTTCCGCAGATGCAAGTTGGCTTTATCGACGTAATTTGCCTTCCTTTGTATAAAGTCCTGTCTGACTCCTTCCCATGGATCCTTCCTCTGTACCAGGGGACGGTACAGAACAGGCAGCGCTGGCAAGACCTGGCGGAGAAGGTGGAGATGGGACTGACGTGGATAGATCATGACACTATTGACAAACCTGTCGAAGAGTTTTCCGGTAAATTTATCAACGTTTGGTGACTATTCTAGTAATAGAAATAGTTAATATTTACATATTTATACATTTCATAGATCGATCGTGTACATATCATGTGTAATCCCCTACATTTCAATGAGTTTTTACGATTAATCGTGTACATGTCATGAGTGTATTCTCGATTAATCGTGTACATCTCATATGTATTTCCGATCAATCGTGTACATCTCATGAATGTTCCCAATCAATCGTGTACGTCTTATGAGTATTCCAGATCGTCTATTTTGTCAAAAGTTTGCTATTTTAGTTTTTCAATGGTAACAAAGCTTTTTTGTTTAGGCGAGTGTTAAAAAATATATGTAGGTGAAGAATAATAAAAATAGTGTGTACCTTTATAGCCACAATTTTGAGCCTTGATGCATGTCCAAATAAAATGGTGAAAAAAATTTCACAATATTAATTCTCATGTGAAATAAGTGCAATTGCAACTGATAAGTGGCTTAGTAGAAAATTGACAGTTTTCAATTATTATTGATGTGTATTTTTTTCTTAATTTGACCTTTGATGTATGTTACATTACAGCATCTTCAGAAGTGATCAAGGACTTAGAGTTTACGGTGACAACACTAAACTGCAGTCACTCTATCGATAAAGAAGATAAGGAAAACCAGAACTCTTTGACCGCCGAAACTACCACTAGGCCAAGGTTCAACTCACTTCGGAAAGGAAAATCACTTGGAAAAGCTGTTAAATCGAGACTCTCAAGGTAAATAATATTTTTAGAATAAGTGATTTTTCTTCTTCGGGTGTTATGTTGATGGCTACCTTACTAACCAACTTCTGGTATTACAATCGGGCCTGGGTGCTGATCCAAAGCATCCACAGCCACATATTTGACATCCACGATGGCTTTTTTTAGACAACGTTCCTTTTTTCTGTCATTTTTACCAACGTTATCAAGACAGTAGAGTTTTTTTTATTTTCTCCCAAAAATTGAACTGGCCGAGGTACTCCAGTTTGAGTTACATAACAATATTCAAAAACTGACATCTTTTAAAGTTGTTTCTAGAACTTTTGTTTTGGCTGTGCTGCTTGTCTAAGGTATAATGAATAAATATGCTTACGTACATTCTAAACAATTGAAGATCAGCGCTGCGATTCTGAACGCTTTCTAGGATGTTGTGAAAGCGTTACTTGCACTTAATTATCACCTAAGCTACGTCTTAGCAACACGTTTTTAATCTCTAGACAGCGTTCAGAATCGCACTGCAGGGCCTGATAGGCTTCTGACATAACTGCAACCTGTGAATCTTGATCTTTAAAAAAATCAAATAATAGGTTAGAGACGAGAGCTTTTATAGCTAAAGTAATCATTTTCAGGTCTTTGAAAAACCGGATTATTATATGGGAACAAGCACTCTCATATTCTCCGATCCAACGACCTGATGGTTTTTGGTAGTGCATATTATGTTGAATATACGCAACCTTATACGAAGGGTACACAAATATCATCTTGGGTATCCACGTCAATTATTAAGGAATTTGACATTTTCGCATTTTCAAATTATGTTTGCATTTAATCATGTCGTGTCTCTTGATCTTTTTTTCGCCGTCAGCTCGCTTCTTTTAGCAGGACCATGATTTTTTCCTACATCATCAATACTTTTTTCAGATCTCTCTACGCTGCATCATCAGAAAGAAGACATTCAACTCACGAACAACCTTCAAACCCTGCGATATTAGAAGAAATTCCAAAAAAGGAAAAACCCATCCCACCACAACCAGTTAAACAAAAACCAACGAAACACAAAAGTAAACTTTGTGAACTATTGTGACAATTTGAGATAGAAATGCTCGTGGTCATGTAAACCGTTCAGGGAGATGAGAAAAATAGCCAAAATGATGTTCTAAAGAACTGACAAGAAACCAGGTATCACAAGCCAAAGAAGTGACCAAATTTTGATTAAAATGACGTTATTTACTGCAAAGAGAAAGAGAAACTAATTGAACGATGATGTCTCAAAATATCTGAAAAAATAAAAGGGATTAGCTGTATTGTCACATCCATTTATAATCGATGAAAATGTGATCAAAGAGCGCGGCGGTGTTAAGTATATTAATGTATAATTAGTTGAAGCGAGTGGCCAAAGTCCAGTTTTAGAAGTTAATTACGAATGAATATGGTTGTTAACATTCCATCTATCCGCCATTTTGTGATTTTCAGAACTTCAGGTGGAGAGTCGATAGATACAAGCATCTGTGATAAGAATTATTGTGAATTAATCGCTTTATGGGGAAATGTATGTAAAAATTGAAATGCTTTTTGGGAAGCCGAGTAGTTTAAAAAATATGGCGGCAGATCAATGAATTGATTTAATTTGAGATAGTTAAAAACTACCGAAATATGAAAATAATATTTCGTTTTGTAATGGTTCATTTTTAAATCACAAATAGTGGAGGATCGTATGCATATGTATGTCATTGTAAAATGCTAAAAGGAATCCCTGATTTTTTCTTCCTTACTTAAGAATTTTAAGAAGCAATTTTTTTTTACGTAATCATAAAATTTCTTATGTGTTCTGTACCTAAAGATATTAATTAATTCGTTTTGTTATCAAGGTATACATTTGTTTAAAGAGGATGCGCGGTATGACCTTTCTTCGTACGTTTTTCCGTATTTTCTCCCTGAATTGTGCCATTAAAGCGATGATTTTTTAAGCACTCTAAATATCCAACATTAGTGTGTCCCTATCATCTATTTTTTTTTATCTAAATTGTTTTTTATAGGAGCTAGGACCATCCAAAAACCCTTCAAAGCGCCTAGTTTTATTTATCGTCCTCGGACATATGGTACACAAATATGATAGCAATTTAAAAAAAAATCAAAACGCGCCACCAAAAGCAAATATTTCTGATACTCTTTCTTAAAATAAAAACAAAATGGGTTCTGTTTTTGGGAGCGGAAAGCGGAAATGCGAGACTTCGATTTTGTCGATTTTAGGTTTTTTCAGTCCGATGCGAACGCGCGACGTCCAGTTGCCTTTTTCGCATAGTATTCGGGTTCAAACCGCTCACTGACGCATATCCTCTTTCAGTTAGGTATCAATTGATATTTTAAAAATATAGTACATCCGTGAGTTTTTTTTTTAATGAAAACAAGTGTTACATTGTTTCAATTTATTGGTTAAAAAGGTAAAATAAAACCGTCAAAATGTTTATTATTTCAATTTTAGTGAAAATATGTAAATTAACTATAGTGAAATAACCAGTGGTTTCATAGAAAATGTCTGATTTGTAGCTTTCAGTTTTTTTATTGTTATTCACGGTAATATTTATAATATTTTAAACTTTTGGTTTTTATTAATATTACATTTAACAGCAAAATATTAAAAATAACAATAATAAAATTATGAACATCACAAAATTGCTCATAGCAATTATTTATTTTTCATTTCGAATGAAATTAGAGAATTTTTCGTTAAAAAAACATGTTTTACGTTATGCATAAAAATAGACGCATAAATTATTTCTTTGAAAATACCCACGTCATATTTCGATTTGGAAAATTAAAATACGAAACGAATAAATGGAGTTAAGGTAGTCAACAATATTTTGAGTATGTCTAAATGTTTGAAGACAAGGCTGGATAAATGAAAACAGTATCTAGCCAAGGCAGGCGTCTTTTCTCATTATTTGACGTTTCTTCATAGGCGACACCTGTTGACTTTTTGGTGAAGTTTTTTTGTATCAATATTCTTTCGTAAGAAAACCAATGACAGGCCATAAATGAAAGACACTGTAAATTCTACATTCAAATTTTAGTTTGTAACACATTGCATTCTGTGAACAATCATGACGGGGTGACGGGTCTAGCAATATAATATATCAGTTGTCTGTCATTGTTCCTAAATAAAAGAAATATTTTAAAATGCACTTGCGTGTCGACGATACATTAAATTAATATATACCAATATGGCAAGACGAGGAACAGTGTAACAAAAAGTTTGAATTCAATAAATCAAAACAAACATGTTTTTATTTATTTCATTATAATGAATAACCACTAAGTTAGTGCTTCAAATATAAATTTTATAAAAAGTTTTATTTAATTTTCGAAAAATGGGTTATTATTATTTATTTATTTTATCAATCAATATATTTTCATAAATGATAGGTACATGTTTTTTTATTCTAATACAAAACTACTTTTATACATCTAGTAAATCTTATAACTATAACTCTCCAAAAAAGAGACTAGCTCTTGTGCTTGGAGAGTGACTTACACTGTTATAGTTATTTATTTATTAGAATTTATATAATTTTGAATACACGAATACATGAGAAAAAAAAACTTATGGGATATAAAAAAAACAGAAAATAATAATGTATTAACACTAATCAAATGGAATGCAGTTTTTCCACGGATTAAAAAAAAATCTTTAAATTTACTTTGAATTTATTTATTGATATATTCGTTTCAATAGTTTTTAGTTCATTGGGGAGATTATTGTAATTTTTGATACCTTTAAAGACAAAGCTGTTTCGACCATGACTTGTGTGGAATTTAGGGATTTTAATGTTATTTTGGTATCTGAGTGACTTATTCATCTCAAATTCTTTTATTTTTTCTTCTTTGTAATTTGTAATAATGGAAATTATTTTTAAAATAGTATTTACTGTATGAACTTCAAATAATTTATATAGAATTTCCGTATTGAATTTTGAGGGTTTCTTTAAAATTACTTTAACAACGAATTAATTTAATGAACACCTTTCTTACAGTTGGTAAAAAGAACATCCTTTAGCTTAACTACCAAAAAGAAGCAATAGAAATTATTGAGAATAATAATATAAATGGTGTATTTTTCATTAGCTCCTTCCATATCCCGTCATTTCCACCTACTGACAAGCCTTTAAAATGGAGGCTTAAAAGCTTATTCATTTTTTTAAAAGTGTTTTTCTAAAGTCACTTATTTGTTATACTGTACCCTGTATCTGGGATACAGTTTAACTACCATAGGGGAACAGTTGAACAAAGAATAAAAAACTGAAAAACAATGGCCAAAACGGTCTTATTTCAAATATTTATTGACCACATTCCTTCGTTCTTTAATCTTCATGGTAGGGACGATGTTGGTGTACTGCAGGATCTCGCTCGCGTCATAATATGTTGCATTGGATTCTATAGAAAACGCTGACTTGCTTCATCGGTCGTCGCACTATAATTTCAGGTGAAATTATTTAGCACGTGTGTGTGTGTGTGTGTCTTTGATCGTGGACTATGAACCACACAGATTTTTTGAACGGTTAAAGATGAAATAGGTATCACATTTACTCACCAAAGCTTGACTTTCAGAATAGCAACGAACGACTTTCTTTAAATCGCTGATTCACATTAGCAAAAACAACATTTTGGAATTACCGTAAAAACCTTCGAGTAATAATTCACGGCCCTCTTTAACCATACTAGGATTATCAATCACGAAGTTAGCTACATATTACGGCAAAACAACGGGCCGTAGGTACTCGGGTAGATTGCAAGCGTAGCAACGAACCGTCCATTACACGTTTGTTGTTAAAACAAAATCAAAACCAACAATTTTCAACACCTTTGTTACACGCAACAGAGTTGGTGTGTTTCTCTAAAAAACATAAATTCTGTTATCAAATTAACTCTGTATTAAGATATTGAGCTCTCATCGGTTGTAGAAAAAACGGTATAGCAGTCAAGAAAAATAAAGGAAATATTTTTATTGTTATAATGTACCCCATGTTAGACTGTTCCCCACCGGACCCTACTTTGTTGGAAATCAATATTATATGCGAACGTTCACCGGTTTCGGAACTCAAAAGTTCTAAGGTGTTATCTCTTTATAGTGTTATATTTTAATGAGTTCATAATACATAATATGTACATAATTAAAAATGGAAAATCTTAAAGCAAGCGTTTCAAATATTTCCAGCGTTTTTGTGTACGATTAATATGAATTGTATTTTTTCTGCATCTAACATAGATTTATAAGAATTTTAATGTAATGGTTTATTTTATTTGTTTAAAATCTAAAACATAGCAGTGATATTAGATATACTATGCATAATATTGTGTAATATTACATTCAACTTAATATATTTATTATTAGAAAATACTAAACTAACTAGTCATATTTATTATTATTTATATTTATATTGTTAGTTATAAAATTCTGGTTGTGCATGATTAAATTAGAACTCTTGATTAATGTAAGTATTTATAATAATATTTAAGTAAATGCAAAATGTGTGAAATTAATTATTGTATATTACAAATGATGTGTTCATTAATAATTTCTTGATTTAATTATTTATTGATGACAGATTCTCAATTCTGGTTAATTTTTTAAAATCTTTATTTTTTACAGGAATAACCCGATAAGCCTCTATTGTATATGTTGCTTAGAATAATAACACGCCAATGGTTAATAGTAAATAAGTTTATGTTCATTTGAATATGTTTATTTTATTATGATATCAACATTTTGAATTGGTCAACTATTTTATGAAAATTCCTCTCCTCCACTCCATTTCCTCATCCCTTAACCTTCTTACGAGCTATTTTTTTTCTTCTTTCTCATGTATTTTATAAGATATTATTTTTCTCTTTGCTGTGTAACATGATCTCTCATTATATTTGTGAAAAACTTTAACTGGATGTATATACTATTTTTTAAATTTTGTATTCTTATATAAAAACTGTTTTTTTCCTTAATAAATAAAAAAATAGATGGACCGCCACACACGTCTATCTTATACATTCCTAGCTTCATCCACGTTCATACAGCTTGTCATAAATGCCCATCGGTTGCGTCTGCTTTTGGCATGACCGGACTTGAGATTTTGATTTATCTGATTATGCCATAACATTATAGTATACATTGAAGTTTCTATTTTGATTGAATTTGTTGTCCAAAACGGATTTAAAAAATTTAAATTGACCGGATTACAGAACAAAGATTTTTTTTTAAAACAAGATACACTAGGGTAAAGTCGATATTAAATTCATTAAAAATACTAGCATACTTATAGACAATGAATATTTTACAATACCTTGATTTTTGTGAACAAAATTTTAAAGCCAACATAACAACGACAATAGAGATAAGGAAAAAATCAGTCTACCATTAAGAGAAAAAGCGAGGACACAAAATTATATTTTTTATTACGCAGTTTAAAAATATTATGATGCTGGAAAAAACGTTTATGAGGAAAAAAACATCAAAATTCAAACATAAGGTCAACATCACAGTTTATAAATAACTTATGCATATATGCATATATACATACAATGTAATATTAGAACCTTATTAGAACACATAATAATATATTTTTGTGTTCTCTTTTTCAAAATTCAAAATAAAAAATATATGCAAAAAAGTCTCAGTACCTAAATTTGTATAAAAAAGAGATTTAAAATATTAAAATTTATGCTTCTGGTAGATTTTTCTTGATAAAACTTCATACTTAATGATTAAGTTTTACTTTGGCCAAAGAGCCCATTCACCTAAATAGGCATCTTCAGAATTAGGCTATTAAGAAAGTCAATTAATTTTTATCCTTTCTGTGATCTGTTATGTTATTTTTATTTTTTTAAATTTTATCCTAATGTAAAGGCATATTTTCGTAACTGCTAATACGCGTAATGCTAATACATCGGCCTCATTGTTTAGTCAGCTCATTTTTTGTTATTTATTCAAAAAGTGTTTTTACACTAGAATATTTCACAAAGCGAACAAGATACGCTTCGATTGGCGTATCAATGCAGTGCCCTATGTACCATTAAGTGTAGAAAGAGAACGAGGAAGTTCAGTGGTTTAAAAAAAAGTTTTTTTTATACTCCGCGTGTGGCATTTTAAGTTCTTTTCCGCTTTTTCTCGGTCAGTTCTGCCGATTAGTCCGTTCACTTATCGTAAACCGAAAATCTTTCACAACTCTCTTATCACTGGTTGATTCATATGAACTTGTGATGTCATTCAAAGCAGATCATTTATTATTTTTTTCATGCATTTTCAAGAAACTTTGGCGTACAATTTAATGCTCTAATTTTTGCCCCATGTAATAAAATATTTTTTGTGTCCAATTTTTCATTGCGCTGAAGTCCTCGTTATGATGTTATGATTTATGAATACGCATATATGAGTATTAGGGTGGACCGATATTTTTTTTCCGAACTTTGAAATTAAAGGGGTCTAAAAAGTTGCCTTTTGGATTACTCGGAATGCAAAAAATATTTAAAAAAATATCAAAAAAAATATTCGATATTATTTTTGGCCCTCAACCAGAGCTTGAAGTTTTCAAAAACACTTTTTTGCGATAAACCGTCTGTCATTTCGAATTTAAGTAACAAAATCAGTCCAATTAAATGTTATAATGTGCATTAAACCTTATTAAATAAGGATCTGAGGGCGTGAGATGCACTTTGTTTGATAATAAATGGCTAGCACTGTTTTAATGAGCCATTGTTTTCGTCATTAGCGCCTGAGCGCTCAATGGAATCAGTTCCGCGGAGTGTAAACTTAATGCATTTCGGTAGTTTTAAAACGTGTTAGAATTTGTAATGTGATTAAGTTATATCTTTACTAAAAAAATATTTATATCAATATAGATAATTAACAAAATGTTCAGACAGTGATAAACTTCAAACCTCGGTTGAAGGCCAAAAGTAGTATGGAATATTTTTTCAAATAATTTTAACGTTCAATGTGATCCAAAATGGAACTTTTTATACCCCTTTCAATTTGATGCCAAAATAAATTTAAAAAACTTCATACATCATTGGCCCACTCTAATGAGTATTATTCAAAATTTGAAATGTTTTTAACGAAATAGTATAAATATTTTCATCTCAATAAATCGTAAAATTATGTAGACTTGGAGATATCGATTATTTGCTGACTTTATTATTATTCAATTGTATTATTTTTTGTGTATTTCATATTATAAAATTATTTATTTACTTATAAAGAAACGAATTTTATGATTAAGAATGATATTTTATAATCTCTTCTATAGCAATATTTAACATAGGTTTCAATGTAAGTGATAAAATAATATTAAGTTACCTAAAATTTGTGTAATTTAATCATGAATTCTCTTATTCCGTCTGTTAATTTCTTTCTTACATAATAAAACTATTTAAAAAATACAGTATTTTATTAAAGTACCTACCCTTATTATTTTTCAATACCTTTCATGCATAGGGTCCTGAGCCCTCAAAAATTATGACACTTCTCAAAAATGATGACACTTAACTTATGCCTAAACGCTCAGTCATGCCCAACGCGTGTTTAGTCATTCATCGACCGCCAGCCAGACAGGTCGAATTAGAATCCTAACCAAAATGCATGCTTGTGTCAGGAAATGTGTACAAATCTTTCGGATAAACATTGTAAAAAGAAGTGTATAACTTTAATTGGTAAATATTTGTTTGTGGGTGATTAACAAAGCTTTAAATAATTAATATTCAAATAAAATTATTATTTTTTGTAAACGCCAAACTACGCCTAGCGGCACAATGGCGAAGCTCTTCTTACTTACAAGTATTCGCTGATAGGAATACGTTTTTAAAATAAAATAAATATTGAGTAGATATTATTTTTGCATTCCCCAAAATCCAGTGAAAAGAAATAAGTGGATCGAAATTATAAGGAATTTAAAAAAATCCGATTGGGAATTCATAAAAAACGAATGTTGATTTTTAACATTAAAATACAAACTTTTTTATATACCAAAAATTAGTATCCTTCAATTGTTAGTACTATATGCATGCTCGTTGAATGCAGCCCTAGTTAAAAATAAACTTACTCAGTAACTATTTGAACGTTTTCGTGTCAATAATTTTAAAGATATTTTACCCTATGCGACACATTTATATATATTAATAAGTCGATGGACATGACTGAGTGTTTGGGCATAAGTTAAGCGTCATCATTTTTGAGAGCTCAGGGCCCGTCTATGTGTATTAATAGGTCGATGCTTCCATGCCTCAAAAAAATATTTTTTTTAGGTAAGTACTGGATTTTTTAAACCAGAAGACGCACTTTTTACTCTGAAAAATCAACCAAAAATTGGGGTTCGTCTTATGGTCCGTTACGTCTTATTGTCCGTAAAATACGGCAAATCAAATAATAATGTCGTTATGTCGTCTTTCTACTTGTCTTTATAATAATTTTCTACGCATAAATATGTTTTTTTTAAATGCCCATTGGGCGTATATGTAAATTAATAAAATAAATGCTTCATAAATGAGTTTAATGCTATTTTTGGTAAGTTTTATTTTTATTTTGGTACATTTATTGAGCAAAATTAGCTTTTTTACTCTCAAACATCATGTAAAGCGTAGATATATGTTATTTAAATTTGTATAATCAATAAATCAATAGTTCTTTAAAACATTAAAATAATCCTGCTCATTAATTACCATTTGGTCATAGAATTAAGATATTTTTAATTTTATGCATTTGGTATTACTTTGGAGTTTATTTTATTTTATTTTATTTTTATTTTTTTATTTTTGCACCACAACAGGCCAGGAGGCCCAATTACAGTGGTGAATCACATCACTGAACACCCAGGCTTGAGAAAAATCACATTTTAATTTTTGTGTTCTCACCGGGAATCGAACCCGGAACCTTCCGTGCGTGAGTCAAGCGTCTTGACCACTAACACCACGGAGGCCGCCAAACAGTATTAAAAAAATATAAACGACAGCAACAACAACAAACCATCACGCCGTTTCCCCGTAGGGATAGGCAGAGAGGATAGAACGCCACATCACTCTATATTTGCATACAGACCTCGCTTCCTCTGCTTTTATACATCTTCTCGTGCACGCACGCCGATTATTCCTACTTTTGACAGGTCCATCTTCAAGTATTTGATGGACTTTATCGTACCATGTCTTTCTCGGTCTTCCTCGTTCTCTGCATCCATTAACATTCGCATCGTAGATCCTTTTAGCCGTTCTTTCGCTGTCCATTCGCTCTACATGTCCAAACCAACGCAGCACTACAACGCAACACAAATATAAACGTTTTATTTTATTGAAATTATTTATTGACAATTCTTGATGGAATTCCATTGTAATGATGTAATAACTTAGAAGGGTGAAAACGTTAATTGGTCAAAATAAATAATTGGAAGTGTACCAAGTTTTTTTAAAAATTAATAACTTATATGTAAATATAAGTTACTTCATCATTACAATAAACGTTTTAATTTATGTTTAAAATTCTTATTCAATGAAAGTAAATAATATAAATCAATAAACTATTGTTAAATGTTATTTCATTTAAAAAATGTTTAGCTACCTAAATATTATTTTCAAATTTCGTGATAAAAACCATTCATACGCTAACTTCACGCTGGTCTATTGCCTCGTGTAGCCAACATCACACCAGACTTTGACAAAATTACTGCCGATAGCTGCATTCTTTCGTTCAATAGGTATATTTTTTATTTCATTTCTACTTGTGCGGCACTCGTAACAGCTGTGCTCTTCTTTCGTGGGAACCGAAAATGCGAAATGTGGAATCTCTGAAGTGGAATACATACGTAGGTACCTCCCAGACGTCGCTTGTAAATATTTTTGTCTGAGAACGGGAATGATTCTCATTCTGACGCTAAAATATATATTTATCAGATCGGTAAATTATACTATATTCTAAGAGGAAACAGTACAAATTAAATTAAAGTCGACAAGTAAATTATGTGTGTTTAAATTTTAGTTACAATCGCGAGTGGATCAGCTGCGTCTTCGTCGAAAATTCTGTGTTAGACGATTTGTGTAACCTTAATAATTTTGACAGGTGGTGCTGTCTCATGCGATTTGTTTCTCGGTTTCTGCGTTTTATTATGTCGGAAACTGAAGCATCCGTCGGTGGATCAATTAATGGAGAGGATGTAAGGCCGGAAAGTGCGAGTCTTTTGCAAAAATGCTGCTGGGTTTGCTATGGAACCGAATCGGACGATACATTAGCTTCCTGGGTCCAGCCTTGCAATTGTAAAGGAACGAGTAAATGGGTAAGAATTTTTCACACTTACACAATATTTTTTTTATATTTCATTCCTCTCATGTACACTTAACAATGCGCTAAAACATTACATCATTTTTTTTAAACATTGCACTTCCATATTGTTCAGATTATATTATTTGCAAGATCAAAGTGCGCGGAACTTGATTCATCTTTTTTATAATTCTAATTTTGTGGGTTTTTGAACTGCCAATGTTAAAAATGCACACATAATTCATTAATTATATACCTAATTTTTCAATATAAATAGCTCGATGTTATTCATATATGCATGAAAATCTGTCGAATCACATTACCTATGTATTTATTTGTAATTTCTCTGAACAATATTGCTGTCAATATTGTTTTCTTATATTGGTAAAAAAACTGAAAATTATTTGAACAAGCTGACTTTTATATATATTTATAAACATCACATATTGCCTCTGCAAAAACTTCGTGAAATAGCTGATATAATTTATTTACTAAAAATTGCCTCTGGTTCAATCGACTGTCCTGAACTACTATTCAAAATTTCTATCAACGTTCCTTCCAAAGTTCTTAGAAATAACCTTCTTCTTCACATACCTCTCGTTTCATCTAATTATAGGCAAAATTCATATTTATGGTGAACTTTTAATAATTTTAATGTAATAAATAAATCATTAAACATAGATTTATTTGCAAATAATCTTAATGACGTACGGCGTTTGCTTTCGAAATAATTTGTAGTATTTTTTCTTCTCTATGTTCGAGAATCTTTTTTAACTTACTGTGATTCTACTTGTGAAAACCTGTAATTGGCTTATTTGTTATTTGTTTTGTTATTTGTTTTGTTATATATATATAAGATAATTATTTCTGTTGGTTATCCAAATAAATAAAATAAATAAATATTTTTTAAATAGTGATTTGTACTTTTATGTCAATTTTCTTAATTACTCATGTTTATGTCTGTCATATTATCAATATCTTTCTCCTCTTTCGGTAATTGAGAGTATTATTTGCAAACACTGCTCTTTCCACACGGAAAAGACCGTAGGACAATAGCAACTTGCTCGGTGTGAGGGTGTCGTCACATATTCATTTTTGCAGTGTTACACATGTGAACTAGAATTTTCATATTATTATTATTATTTTACTGTTTTATTATTTTTATTTTATTTTATTTGGATAACCAACAGCTGCATTTATCATATATAAAAAACAAAACAAATAAGCCACATACATGTTGTCACGAGTAGTACCACAGCAAGTTAAAATATATTCTCAAACATTTAAGTTTGTAAGTGAAAATTCTTGATGAAAGTTCATTGTAATATATTATATTAATAAAAGACGAGTGATACTTTAATCCACTATCCTTACCTCTGTTTTGTATAAATACATTGAACTCCTTAATAAAGATACCAGTCTCGAAGATGTCGCGAAAGCGATGAAACCGGTCACTGGATATTCCAAATTTGTGGATTAAAGTATCACTCGTCTTCTATTTATATAATAAATATTCTCAAACATAAAATCTGTACCTCAGAGGCAGACAGACGGATGCAAATTCAGAATTTGATGAAATGAAATTTTGATTTTTGAATCCAGTTTATGATTATGTCCATTGATTTTGAAAAAATGTAAGTCTTATAATGAATGAACCAATGTATTAAGATACTGAGTATACAAATTAAGGTTATAAATGATTATAAATCACTTAGAGAAAGTAGATTCTTTAGGCTTGTGTTGAACATTTGACGTTTGGATTTGCATCCGTCTGCCTCTAAGGTACAGAAATAAACAATGATCTAAATCCAAAAGAAAAAAAAAAACACAAAATTATTTCAAAAGCAAACGCCGCACGTCATTATGATTATTCGCAAATAAATCTATGTTTAATGATTTTGTTATCACATAAAAATTATTAAATATTTACCATAAATATGAATTTCACCGATAATTAGATGAGACAAGAGGAGTATGAAGAAGAAGGCTATTTCTAAGAATTTTTGGAGAAAAAAAAATATTTTTATTGTTCCAATGTCCTGTCCTGTGCAGTTGTGGCTGTTCACGGAGCTAGAATGAGACAATATTGTCCTGTCAGTTGTATAGTCCTCTTGCAAATCTAGCTTTACTAACATAATAAATAAAGATATGAAAAATATGAAAATAAACTGTTAAAGTGGTCCATCTGATAATTAACCGAGATCCAAAAGGCCAAATAATTATTTTTTGTCAATTTTACAAACCTGCATTTTTTTTTTGCTGATGAGTCAGTTGAATTGCCTAACTAGGGTCAGCTTCCCCGTTCTAAGACATTAAATATGTTTTTTTTCAGTTATTTTTATTAAAAATCCATTTTTAAATTAATGTTTAAAAGCAACTTTGCATATCATATTCTACAATAACCTAAATCACTAAGTCATACTGCCAGAAAAACTAGAAAACAACTTACGTTCTCTTACATCGGATAACAATTTCTCTTTCTCCCCCGACCAATGCCAAGTAGGAATGAGGCCAACACTTTCCTCGGCCTGGCAACACCACCACACCTTCCATTAATTTAGGATAAGGTTATGTTGCATATTTATGGACCAATAAAGTAATTTTGCCTTTGAGCCAACGAGGTATTAACCCGTCTCTGTAGAATCAGATCCTTATTGGAGTGTCTAGTACGAGGGTTGATTGATACGCTTCACCTCTGACCTGCTATGTAGGAGCATGGCTGATAGAAGTGTATGAAGTCCAGAAGGACCACGTCAAAAATTAGATACCAAAACCCTTAATATCCACTTCAAAATAGGTCAGGGGTGGACCATATGAATCAACACCCGTATTATGATTATGGCAAATTGATGGGTATTTTTTCCTATTGAGACGTGTGACCGCTACTGATCTCAACCTACGCTGTTGACAGTCCAGCATGTAACGTGCTAGTTTAATATAATCCGCGTTTTATATTCCAGGTTCATCAAGCGTGCCTGCAACGGTGGGTGAACGAGATGCAGAAAGGCAGCGCAACGCGTAGCGTGTCTTGCCCACAGTGCAAGGCCGAGTATATCTTGGTGTTCCAACCCATGGGACCGCTGGTGGGAGTCCTCGACTCTCTGGAGGAGGTCACCCACAAGCTGTGCCCCTTTGTGGTGGGCGGCGTGATGCTCGGTTCTATTTACTGGACTGCCATCACGTACGGAGCGGTTACTGTCATGCAGGTATTGAGATAAATTTATTAAAAAATTTATTGCACATAGTACAATGAGAAAGCTCAGTGCTACGGGAAATTGTACAGAGAAGTTTCTCAAAAACGTATGAATTTTTTAAAAATAATTAACTATACTCTGAGGTCACCAATTACAGCATTGTGATAGATTTCCGATTTCCGGGAAGCCATTTTTTTCAACGCTTAGTTTATTTTGGTAGCTACAGAGCTCTACTTTTAAATTTATTATTATATTATTGGAGAAGTGTTTTCCAACCAACCAATTAACAAGTAGGTGAGTGGTGTACAGGTCAAGATACGAGTTGTGTTAAAAAAAAAAGGGAATTTTTTCATTTCGCGGGTTTTGAGAGTCTGATTGTCAATATTTTTTATTATGTTGGTATGCATGCCCCGGAAGTATGCTAAAATTTTCAGCTGGATTCATTGTTTACTTGTCTGCGGCAGTTGACAATCGGACTCTCCAAACCCGCGAAATTTTAAAATTCCCGTTATTTTCTGAACACACCTCGTATATCTGTTGAAACTGCTTATTTCATTCAGTTGTATATTTTGTAACTTAAACAAATGCTCAGTCATTTGGCATTGCTATTTTGTGCTTTGGGTTATTTTTTAGGAATCTTATTATGAAAATAAAAGAATGTCATTCTTTTATTACAACACAATGACAGGTCATAAGCTCTGCCTAGTCTTCCATATTTCCTTCTCTCAAATGTTCGCCATCTCGGTTGTTATTAATCTTATACATGAATAAAATAGTGTAATTATTGGTTTCAGCATCTTTTAGCTTGTCAAATTCCTCTGCCTCTTCGGTTATGGTTAATGCCTTGTGTTAAGTGACATATCTTCACTTAATTTGCTCACCTGTAAGGCATTTTCAACTCGAGTCTTTCACACCTATGTTATGATATATTCGAACACCGCTTTCAATATATGATGTCTCCAGGTGGTGGGGCATCAAGAGGGGCTGGAGATGCTGGAGGGGGCAGATCCCCTCGTCCTCATGGTGTTGCTGCCCGCCGTGCCTGTACTGCTGGTATGCTGGAGAGCTCTGCGCTGGGAGGACGCCCTCCTAGCGGCTCTACGCTCTACCTGCCGCAAGCTACCCAGACTCACACTATTTCTACCATTTGGAGAGTAAGATCAATGCTTTTTGATAAATCTTTTTGTATATCGTCGGAATACTGATAAATCCCTCTAAATGACAAAATTTGAAAAAAAAAAAATTAAAAATCCAGTCATGTCATTTTTTTCGCTTTATCAACTCATGAAATCATCTAAATCTTCCGAGGTTTAGTTTCAAAGTTAGCATGTATAAAAACCCACTGAAAGTACTTTCTAAAAAATGTTTTCTTGTGAATACCATTATTTCCATTTACCAGATCATCTATTTTAACAATTTAAAGCAGTGTTTTTCAACCTTTTTGAATACGACCCGCTTAGGAGTAGAAAAATATCTGGCGACCTTCCTCCCAGGACCAGCTTTTTCCATATTTTTTTTTAAATACAAAGAAATATTTGCTTGATTTACATGACAAAGACAGTGATAATGTTCTCCCATACAAAGCACTTAAACTGAGGATTACTGTGTATGTCATTTTTCAATTCTCTTTAATAAATAAGAAGATTGCAAATATTTATCTTTAAAAACATCTACATTTTTTGTTGGTCTATTTAAAATTAATCCTTCATATACTCGTTTTAATATTAAATAAATAAATTGCTTCTTTGGAAATGTAATTATTGTTTTTATTTTAAGCTAGCAGCTTAAAGCTCCGATTACAAATGCTTTTTTCATCGGTACATATCGAGATGGTATAAATTAAAATTTATATTATGTATGAAAATGTGTATGCATATTTGTATCAAAATTTGTCATTTTTTCATCGGTAACAAGTTACCAATAATTACAAGTAATAAAACATGTTTAGAAAAAAATGTATACATATTTTATTTTTCATACTGAAAACTTTATTTTATTTTGTAGATAAATGTTATCTCCCCATTGTAATACGGGACCAATATGCTGAAGTTTAATTTAACAAAAGTTGGCATAATTTAAATTTTCCAAAACATATTTAGCCCATTTTTGAAGTTATTAAAACTACATGTTGAGACCAGCTCTTGTGGCTTATTGCAACCATCAACAACCCTAATGCTTAAGAAATGCTTCCGTGGGTTTAGGCTGTGGCCTCGAAGTCCAGCTTCTTGGTTTGGTTTGTTTAACCTTATTTTTGGTTTCTTACAGAATCGAAGGGGATCTAAATACCAGCCAATCAGAGCAAGCCGTGAATGGAAATGATCCGAATAATTTAAATCCCCAAATATATGGAAGATATGCCTCTCCAACCAGAGTACTATGTGGAGCGTTGATTCTTCCCACAATCTCAACAATAGTAGGCAAGATTCTCTTTAGTTCGGTCAAAAATAATTTCCACAGAACTATACTGGGAGGCCTTACATTTGTCGTAGTAAAAGGCGCTTTGAACATTTACCACAAACAAAAATTACACGTACGCTACTCGACGAGAAAAATTCTCGATTACACAGAAGATAATATACAGTTATACGTCAATAAATCCAGAGCTACAAGCAGATCCACCGTTGACCACAATTTGATTGAAAACTCGGGCCAAATTGTCGACGATTCAGCCATCTTTGCGTCCGATCAACGGGTCGTGTGATTGGACGCCGTGCGAATTCGAGTTCGAAATATCGCTTACCTGGTGACTAGATGATAAACCTTAATTTTAATCAGTAGTTAGTGAAATACATTTAATTTATGATCGTTGTATTTATTTATATTAATGAATGACGCTTTTAGCTATGTACATATGTATCGAACACCATTTTACTTGTGAAAAAGATTTCACGATCTATTACCAAAATCGTCACCACCAATTAAGAAATTCGAATACAATATAAGTCTTTTTTTTCTATATTTGAAATTACGACTGAATATTTTTCACCATACAAAATAGCATTTATCCCCGTCATTTGAATTAATAAATTGTTAAAGTAAAACACATTTTTCTTATAATGCGTATCTCAATGAAAATTACAGTGCAAGTCAGTAAATTGTCATAGTACGTGCAGTAGTTTGAATAAAACAGTGTGTACCCTTGCAAACATAATATTTGGTAAAAAAATCACTAAAGTTTCATACAAAATTACTTATTTATAAAAATTTTATAGTCTCCTGTAATGTTATCATTTAGTGACGTATATTGTATTCAAAGTAGGTGACGATATGGCAAAAGATTTTAAGATTGGAAAATATCATGTTAAAATAAACACGATTGAATGATATAATAAAAAATTCATTTGTACACCCTTTAAAAATTAACAAAGTCAAAATAACTGGATTTTCCGCATAAGAAAATAGAAAAAAAAATTATAAATTCAATTGAACCCTTTTGCCATTATAATACATATATAAATGAAACGTAAGATTTATTTATTTTTGCACCACAACAGGCCAGGAGGCCCAATTACAGTGGTAAATAACATCACTAAACACCCAGGCTTGAGAAAAATCACATTTAATTTTTGTGTTCTCACCGGGAATCGAACCCGGAGCCTTCCGTGTGTGAGTCAAGCGTCTTGACCACTACACCATGGAGGCCGCCAACTCTCGTATCTACCAAAATTTTAAAGTAGCGAGTTTAATTTTTAATTACTTGTATCCCCAATATGTTCCAATATGTATGTATTTATATCACTAAAATTAAACTGATTTGATGTATATATCGAAAAATGACAAAATATTTTTTGTATCCACAGGAATTAATTCAGGTCTAAAAGGGTTAACTCTGTTATCACATGGGCCTATAATAAGGTCCCGTAAAAACATATTAGTATCCTTAAATAATTATTAGAAACTACATATCGTCTGCCTGACTTGTAAAACTTGTCCCAAACCTACTCTTGTTTAGGGAAGAGCAAAAAATTTTTTTACTTTAGTAGCGAGGTTTTTTTTATTTTATACAAGTTACACATATAGATTATTTGAAGTCGTAACAAAAAACGCCAAAATATTATTTTTAACCATTTGTGGACTTACTAGATTTACAAGTTAGGGTGACAATATGTATTACATATACATTTTAAGTTGTGACACTTTTCTATAGGAATTGCGATATACTCGTACTATTTATTGAATTTTGAGGTATTTTTATGCACTTAATTTTGGAATAATCTTAAGTAATTTTTAGGAAACCTTCCCTAACATGTAGCCTGTATTTTCTGGGTTCTTTTATAAATAATACCTCCGTAAAAAATTTCAACGCTTATCAGTTCGTGGTTTACCTCTTTATACTTATTTTCTAAGCACCCTCTTAATTCCCTTCCACAATTCTTCCTCCTTTAATTCGTAGTGTCCATGCGGCTTCACTGTGGAACCATCTCCCTTTCACTATAAAATATGTTTCTGGCACACCTCTGTTTAAATCACGCCTGAAAAAACATCTGCATTTTCTTCCTTAATCTCATCTTTTCCTTTAGGTACATACAGAATACAAAAGATTTTTTTTATATCCGCATGAATTGATTCAGTTCAGTAGCTCAATCGCAGATTATCAACGTCGATTAAAAGTCCTTGAGCAACTTGACGGATCACAATGGAACCGGACCGCGATAATAAATTCACGGATTGGAAAGATTAGTTGATCGTGGTTTAAGTCAATGAGTTTCGGCTCGTCTGTTTGTCGTTTGTTTTGCACTTTGCACGGTGTCCTCTCCTCGCAGTTTGGCAGCATTAAAAAATATAATAATCCCCGATCGATAATTTAATAGAATCAGTAAAATGATAAAAAATCGCGACGGGAAACTGAAGCTAGTTAGCTAGTTACTGAAAGCTTTTAGCTTATAATTCGGAGAAGATTTGTGACTAATGAACTATAAAATCAATGTGTAGGTACCTACATATATAATTGTTTTGCAATTAAATAATTTCTCACCATTAAGTACAATCCAGTATCAAACATAGATGTCTTCCTCAACTAAAAAGTTATCCTCAAATATAGTTCTATTTTACACCTTAGAAATATAATTAAATAAAACAGGAATATTTTTATATCAAATGTGAAAATGATTACATTCTTATGTACCATACACGAAAAAGTAATTAAAAAATAGTTTTGTTGAAACGTATATTGATCTCCTATTCAATTGTACACAATTGTGCACAATTCAATTGTATAATTTTGATTATTAGTTACATAAGCTACATGCACCTCTTTGGCTTTTAATTATTTTATTAAATAGTTTGTTTTAAAATAACTTTAAAAAACAGCTCTTCAAAAGAAGATAAATAAAAATTCATGTTTTAAAAATAAAATTTCATATTTTGGATGTTTGTAGCACTAACTTTGTAGTTCATTGTTGTATTTTAAAGGTATAAATAAAATTACTTTGTTTTATGAACCACTTATTCACAACCTACTAGTTTCTAATTAGTTACATAATAAGTTATTGTATAACCCTGAAGAGGGCGAAGTGAGTTGCCGAAACTGGTCAGTTGTGATAATAAAACGTAATTTTATTTATACCTTTAAAATAAAATTTCAGTTTCCTCGTCTTTGTTTTGATATCACAACATAATTAACAAATACATTACACCAAATGTCAAGCCCATGTTAAATTAAATACAAGTATTAGCATGTATGTAGAAAAAAAATATATATATAATACCATGACATTTGTGCTCAAAATCAAAACTTAACTGAATTTTTGAAAAAATATAATGAAAATCAACATAAAACTTATCATAATACTAGAAATAATTCAAAGATCTGACTTACATTTAGAAAGAAGACAATGTTACAAAATACTAAGTTATTCAAGGCAGTAATAAAATTACAAAATTGGAAAAAAGTACACATTGTCGGGTTTCACACACAATTTGGTAACTACATTTTATTGTTGGTGAGATATTGCACATTTAAAGTTAAAAGTTCATCGCAAATCAACAATTCACGTAAAACTGCAAGTTGAATATTATAAAAAAATATTTTTTTGCATTTATAAAATATGAAATATTTTTAAGACATCTCATTTAAAAAAAAATTGTATTTACCAACGTGTGTCAGAAACCTGACGATGTTGTGTTAAGTTATCTATAAATTAATACCCATGTTTTTTATTACAACACAAAATTGTTTTTAATAATTTAATGAATAGTAACTATATGCAAAAATAAGGTGGTCTGTAAGAAATGCGTTAATATTATTTGAACATTGCTCATTTATACAATGTGTAATAATTTGTATAAAGTCTATTACACATTTGAACAATGTGTTTTAAATTTGGAATAGACTTACAAAGCATACAAAATTATTTTTACACATTTATTTATTTGATATCACTATAAATAGTTTTGACTTATACATTAGTTTTAAATATACGCAGGGTTGTTCTCTTTCAAAAATATTTCAATTTCTTCATTTTGTTTTTTTTTTTTCTTTATAACTCAATAGAAAATACACTGGAACCTCTTATTACACCATTTTGAAATAACACATTACAAAAGTGAAAAAAATAAAAAAATTACCATTAATTTAACGCTTAATAGTAATTAAATTATCCTATAATTTTTTTTTTTTTTTTTAAATAAATGCATTGCATTTTTATGCATTTTAAATAAATGCATTTTTATGATTAATCCAAATATTTAATTTTGAGGGCTATTTTCAACGAGTTGTAAATAAATCACTATTAGAGAAAATGGAAATCAAATTGGGGTAGTGGGATTCAAACCACGGACCTTTGATCAGAGAGTCCGAGACACTAGCCATAGGACCACAACCCGATTCATGGTGAATAATCTCGATCACGATTTTTTGTAGTATTTTGTTATGCATTTGAAATAAAATTAAGCTACAATAAATAGTAAACAATTCACTTTTTTAAATCCCAAAATGAATTTTATACAAGGAAACGTGTCCAACATTATTATTTTTTAATAGACTTATTTTTCACGGCACTGCGTGGAACATATCCCCTGTGTAAAAAGAAATTCTAGTGTATTTACTCTCATATTACTATTTGGCTATCAAACAACCAATGTTTACATTTTTTCCCGTTTCTACAGATTTTTTCTTAATTCGTCTCCTAAAATTCTATTTTATTTTATTGTCTGCTTAATTTTTACAGTAAAAAAAAACACTCAACATTAAGCATTTTTTTTAATGCTTATATAAAATCACAAATTACTGAATGTTACTAAGGGGAGAATTGGAAATGTCAATAATTTGAATGAATTTTTTTTGTATTGAGCAAACGAAAATTTCCCATTTAATTAGCTCCAACTTTACTGCTAATGAATTCATTCTAATACAAATCTATTTTTGTTAATTAAAAAAAAAAAGTTAAATTGATCCAACTTTAACTAAATTAGTCCATTTTCATACAAATAGACCAATCACAAATCCACTAAAATTGCTCCCAAATTCACATTGAAAATTTCAATAAAATCGACAGTAGAAATTTGATTATTTAACTGATTCTATTAATTTTATCTCAAAGGTTTTTTTCCGCGTGATCAACATATTAACAGTATGTTATTTTATGTGATAAATATATCTTATAAGATTTTTTATAAAACTGGCTTTTTAAATAGCCAATAACTTAACTCATCTTTTATAATTGTTTAACAGAATAACCCTGAATATAATATCCTGCACACCTACGCTTAAATATAAAAATAAATAACTTATATAAATGCGTATGTAATAAATAATACATAGTTTATCTTTTAAATTATTCAACTAATGATATCTATGTATTAAGATTTTATTAATGTCTAAAAAAAATTATTGGTTCTAATTTAACAAAAGTAAATTAATTATTTATTTAAAGGTAGCATAACTTAATTAATTATCTTGACAAAATTAATGTAGTTCTTTGATTTTTCTTAAAATTAATATTAACAGCATATAAAAAAATTGTCAAACCTTAAAAATTTTGATCTAAAATTCAGTTATAATTTCAACAAAAAAGTGTTTAAAATGTATTTTATATTGGAAGTTATTGATTAAGATAGCAAGTTTTAGACATTCTTTAAAGGTTCTCGTGAATTAGGTCTAAATTTGGTTCTCTCTAACCCATCATCAGGACTAATAATGATAAACTTAAAATGTCATGCTCTACCACAATCTGAACAACAGTTTATTATGTACAAAATACTCAGATTCACCAATGATGTAAAGAAGAAAATTCAATTAAAAAAATGTTTACTAGTTTCGTTTGAATAACAACATTCAGAATTTCATTCTAATACTGTTATTTTCTTCAACAGATTTGACTGTTTGTATTTGACAAATAACCATGGTTAGGATTACCTATTAAAAGGATTCGTTTACAAAATAAAACTTACGTAATGACTTGTCAAAATTCTACTTTTACAACTTATTTACATACTTGTCAAAATGCAACTTTTGCGACTTGATTACTCGTAAAAATATAATTTTTACAACTTAAAAATCCAGTTTAATAATCAAAAAGTACAATCTCAGCTTAGCAACCAAAACATTACTGCACATAGAAACATATTGCGGTGAAAATTTTGGGTATAATCTAGAGAAACCTAATATAAAGAAATTATTATATTCCAGAATGTGGTAAAAAAATACACCGTGAGTTTGTAACATTTGGTTTGATATTATATCCATATAATTTTGTATATCTTGTTCATGGAAAATTTCAAATTAATAAAAAAACAATAGTTTTATAAATGTGTTTTATTTATTCTGTAGTTAAAAGGGTCAGATATTAGAAACATCCCTCTGCATCTTTCCAACAGTAGCAATATTACTAATGATTGAACTCTTTAATTCTATACGGAGAGTTAGGCAAATAAATATCTAAGATATAGTGATTGAAATCTCAAATTGAATTTTTTTAAATCCCATGAGAAGTACAGTAACTGTTTTTTTATCATTCTCTGTATGTCTGTTACAGAAATTTTATTAAAAAATCCTCTCATAATCCCAGATCAAATAAGTTTAAAGGTACTCTTAAATGCATTAAAAACCACCTCAAAGTAATTTAATTTTCGCTGTAATTCAATAAAACTTTGGGAGTATTTTTTTTTTAATTGAATTATAATTTTTTTTAAAAGTAAAAGAGTGTGAAACTGTGTAAAAAAATAAAATGCCTGTGGCCGGGCTAGCTTGTGTCTTGGCCTTTAAATTAAAGTGGCATATTTTTTATTATCAAAACAAATCGTATTTATAATTTTAAAAGGTCCTGATAAATCTCTTTTTATTAACAACTGTCATAAATTGAACTGTACGTATCCTTCAATTTGATTTTTTTTGTTTAAAAAACAGTAAACTTTGATGCATGGAATATTGCTTAACATCTACACGTTTTTTAAGTGAAGATAACTGCAATAATATTCAAAAAAGTTAACAGCAAACAATAAACAAACCAAAAAATGGACTTACGCTTAGCATATAAAAGTGTTGCCTTTTCATTTAATTAATTACAAGCTTTTTTTCTTTAAAAATAGTTTTTTTCCCAATTTCCACATGTCAGGAAAAATTCTATTTTTTGTTTATCCGAATGGGGTCCGGTATAATTGGAGTTCTACTGTGCATACAAAATTCTGTCCTTGCATATAGCTTAAATAATAAATTAATAAATTTACGCAATATCATACATCATCGATTGATTATCTTTTATTTGAAAATGTATTTCTCGTATTATTCCCGTTACAATCAATATTTTTGTAAACAGATAAAATATTCATATCTTATCTCAAATACAGCTCCAAAGTGAGCAAATATTCTAAGATGTCCTGAGTTAAACACATGCGGATATATTGTTTTCTTCGCATTTGTGCACTTCATATTATATTATTATCTATAGATAAGAGAATTTAATGATAAGTATACCTGTCCCCACAAGTCAGCAGATACACTTTGTTGTGGGGTACAATTAGTGGCTGTAAGTGTTAAGATAATCAATCGGAGAAGAAAATTATATTTCAACATTGTACAAGTATTGGGATGAATGCTTTTAAACTTTCCCTAATAATGTTGCGTCAATATAAACCTTTCGTATCATGAGTGCACATTGAAAATCAAATGAGACAAAATGAAAAATGTCAATTGATTGAGAGAATAACAGTAGAAAAACAGTGTCATTTTTTCTAATAAACATGGTTTTGTTTCTTGCAAGGTGTTTCTAATGTTGAGTGTGTATTTAGCAAAATAAATCAACATATTTTGCAATTTATTGATAAAACTTAAAGCGATAATGATAAGATGATCTAGTATTAATTGTTATCACCGTATTGAAAGTGCTGTACAAAATGGCAAAGTTTTTCAAGAATTTGTTTTCACACGGAACTTTGTCATCGGAGAAAAAGAAATATTCGAAGAGTAAACCGGATTTGACAACTGAAGATGAAAACAAGGAGTTCTCTCCCCCTTATGATACAAAGCGGAAGCTGTCAGTATCTCGTTCAGGAAGGATGAAGCAAAACCTTAAGGCTAGAGGAGCCTTAGGGAAAGATTTGTTTGGAGATGAAGTAAGTATTAAATCCCAAATAGTTTACGTATTGGTAAACAAATGTCACTCCGCATATTGACACTTACATCACAACACTTATACCCGTATGCAGAGACAAAACTTGAAGTGAGGAAAGTACATTCTAATTTCAAATGCAGAGAATAACCCGAAGGTGAAGACAATAGAATGTACTTTCCTCACCTTAAGGTTTGTCTCTGCATACGGGTATTAGTATCCCATTTAGATTAGTTTTACAAAAAGAATAATATACCTCTGTGCTCTGCTAAATGCTCCGTGTCCAGGAGAACGAAGAACGTAAAGTTCTGTTCTGTAGTAAATATCTGTATCCAACCGTTTCGAGACGTACCCGTCTGAAGATCAGGACACTCACTAATACTAAAATGCTCTTTCACCTTTACCATCACCGTAGTATTAAAAGTATTTACGAAAAAATACATAAATTACATGCAGAGTTAAAGGGGATGCAAACACCACCATGTCCCAACATGCACTAAAATGAGGTTAATAATATTCAGCGATATGTTTGTAGGGGTGGGGATTAGGGAGGGAAGGAGCTAAGGGGTTGAATATTAGACGATTGGTTAATTTGTAAATCAAAAAGTGGGCTATATTGAAAAGGTATTTGATAATTTATTAGGGAATATTATTTTTTTAATGTGAAATACCTCAATGTTGTTTAATTTTGCTCCTTTTTTATTACTCGAATGTAAAATTTTAACTCATGTATCCTTATTAATATCGTGGTTTGAATTTATGAGATGATTGGCAAACTCTGAAAAATTATTATTATTTAAACATCTCATGTGTTCTGTGTTTGAAAAAGAACCAGGACTGTGGACGCTGCTCTCGGGTAGGAGGCCTGTGTCTGCTTCGTTGTGTGGTGGTTGATGTGTTCGACTACTATTTTTGGGGTCCTGGGCTTAATACCTGACAGGGTAGATGTGAAATAATTACTTTTAAAAGTTAATATGATATAAATACATAATGCGAATTGATCTGTTGCTAGGTTTCATTACCATACGCATTACAATCTTTATGATAAGTTATCTAACCATTAACTCGTTATCTAATAAATAATTCTCCAATCACACGTTCAAATAAATACCATTATTTTTGATCTAGTGGGATTTTTTGTTATAATAATGATAAATTCTCCATTTACTTATGTATCGTGATGTTTTATTCAAAGTAAAGAGTTAGACAATTATTAATGTTTTAGAAAAAAATCTAGCAGATAAATAATAATAATAATAATAAATTTTGTCAATTTTTATAGCGCCGTTTTCGTGAATAATCACTTCAAGGGCGCTGTACATTATACTTAATTCTATCAGCTTACTCTTAATTACTATTCACTTACACACTAATTTTATAAATTACCCATACACATTTGTATTTTGTTTGTATTCCTTTTAAGCAGTAGCACTTTTGAAATCAGGAAACGATTTCACAAATAAATGAATTTTTAATTTTTTTCTAAAAAGCGATTCTGTTGCACAATTTCGTGGTTCTGAAGGTAAGGCATTCCACACCAAAGGTCCGGCCATTGCAAAAGCTCAATCACCAAATTTGGAACTCTGGTTGCGTAATTGGGGTAGTATCACCTTCGCGGAGAGTGAGGCGCCTATCTGCCAACTCATCCGGAATGCAGAGTTCCTTAAAGTATTGAGGAGCCGTGTTATGCATTGTTTTATCATTAACCAACACAGCTTATACTCAACCCTTTCAGGAAAACGTAGCCAGTGCAGACTTTGAAGCAACTGTGTAATATGATCGTACTTTGATACACCAAAGATCAGCCTAGCAGCTGCATTCAGAATCGACTGCAATCGTTCCATTTTATATTTAGGGAGGCCAGCATATATTCCATTGCAGTAATCGACTCGTGATATCACAAATGCGTTCACTAAGAGACGGGCCGCCTCATTAGGTAGATGTTTTCGAATACACTTAATTTGCCTTAGCTGGTAAAAACATGCGCTGACTGTCTTGCTGATTTGTCTTTCAAGCGAAAGTTCAACGTCAATATGAACGCCTAAAAGCTCGACATTAGGAATAATAGAAGGTCCAGTGTTTAAAGAGGAATCTGTTAACATATAACTTCTTGGTGTTGCAACCCAAAGGTTTTCGGTCTTAGATGGATTAAGGATAAGTCGATTTTCAGCCATCCAGTCACCTATTTTACCTATACACTGAGAGATGGCTAATTGTAAATTGTCTTTATCCATCGGCTTGCAGAAAAAGTATATTTGGGTATCATCAGCATAATAATGAGCCCATAACGTAACAATAAAAAGCCGATTGGCTTTTTAAAAAATTAACATCATTAAATATTTGTGTATAACCCCACTTATCGACTTTTCTGTATCTACCGGTTTCGAGGCGTACCCGTCTCTTCATCAGGACATGAATAAAACCAACATGCAAAACCCATTTTACACCATCACCATAGTTGTTGCACAAAAATACAAAACCAACATGCCGTGCATTTTAATAAGCTATCGTTACATGCACTGATTAGGTTATGAAAATATTTCATGTTGTGGGAGAAATAGTTGAAAAAACAGGGAGGGGATGAAGGGAGGAGCGTGAGTTTAATAGGTACAGGATGACCATTACAATCGAACATCGTATAATGGGCTATATTGAAATTATAGTGTCCTGACAAAGAGACGGGTATGTCTCGAAACCAGTAGAAAGAGAAAAGTCGGTAAGTGGTTACATACAAATATTGAATAACATAAAATGTTGTACTACAAATAAACATAAATTTATTATATATTTCTTTACATCATATTATGATTTATTTTTCTTTCATAGGTTTATTTTTTTAATTTAATATTACTTCCCAAATATTGAATTATGAGATCATGAGTAAAATATAGCCAGTATACAGTCATTCCTTATCAAATTATTTATTTTTGTAGACATTGTAAACATGTGTATCTTGGCAAACATTTACTTTAGGTTTTTCCTTCATCCTTTAGAATAATAACAAATCTCTTATCTTTCAGACACGAGAAGAAAAAACTAAGATTGAGTACCATGTCCATGGAAAATCTTATATGCATAATCTGCACAATGGCAACACTAATAGATCTATGGATAACTTAGATCTGCACCAATCACAGCACCCCGATTCGACGTTCACGGGAGTTAGTGAAAAAAGTACCTACATGACACGATCCAGTAGTGAAAAAGAACGAAGAAAAGATAGAAATAGTTCTGAATTTGATTCAAATGACAAAACTGACATGGATAGAGAAATTGAAAATGTGTTCAAGGTTGTTTTAAAAGAAACATCATTTTAATTGAAATGCATTGTTATACAAGTGCTGTTAAATTTCTTCTAAGACTTACTATTTACATACATAAAAACGTGATAATTTATTAAAAAAATAAGGTGGAAAAAGTTTTTTTTAATAACACAACCATAGAATTAAGAATAGTCCAGAAGGAACGTAGAATCATATTTGAATACATTGGACTGTGTCCAAAAAACCCCCCACTATGTCCCACTTTCGCCGCGCGCATTTGTGATGTCGCCGCGTAATGTTGCACGATGGGAAAAAATATAATCATAACACAAATGTAAGGTTAAAAAAAAAAAAAGCAATCTGTTAATTTCTCTAAAATTTTATTGTGCACGCGGAAATATTGATTGACACAACAGAGTAGATAAGTAAAGGGTCATTCAATAAGAGTAATTGAATTGATGAACTTTGAACTTAAAATATAACACAAATTTTATTTTACATAAAACGGATATTTTTATACCATGATAAATAATATTTGATGTTTTAAAGATAATGTCGGTCAAATGTCCACCAGAGTTGTTTAATCCGAGGTCCAATTTTCATTAGTTCTCTCATTAGATGAGCAAAGTAGGGTAAAAAAAATTTACTACCCTGGCAACACTAACGAAATGTCCATTTTGATTTCTTCGACAATCTGACATATGGAAAAATAATTAAATTTTTAAGTAATGTATTTGCTACTGGCACATTCATTTGCTAATTACACATGAAATGTGATCCCATCTTGTTTCTTTAAGATCATAGCAGTATTTCTACATTTTAAAAGGACACAACACGGCACAGTTGAATTAAAATCAGGAGTTGTGTACTGAGCGACGTCTACAAAGAAACTAATGAGTCAAAATGTAAAAATACTTATTTATGAGCAGTTTAGTCGCCTTCTGTTTGATGCTTGTATGCGGTTTCTGGATTATTCTTAATTCTATGAACACAACATTACATACGAATTTGGCTCATTAATTTATTTTCAAATTGTTATAAGAAATGTAAGAATTCTTAAAAAAAAAATTGGGGTTAGAATAAAATTCACATAATTTTCACAGCTACATAATTAATTTAAGTAGAGCAGAGCTACTAATGTCGTAAAATAAATAGACACGTTATTCCTATACTAGATGTATCTAAGAAATAGCAAATGCTGCATTTCCCTTAACAATTTTTTGAAAAAGGTATTTGAGGTGCACGATAAAAGTATTCGGGATTTAGAAAGAAAGAAACTTGCCTCTTAAACATTTTTTTGCCCGATTTTATTATATGATTTAATTTTGCTGGAATGATCACCACCAGTATGAAAATTCTAACTTAGTGAATTAGAATGCAAAGTAAGTCATTTAAAAATGAAGTAATTTCTGTATTTATTTTTATGATATCTGTGGTATTTATTTAAATGATGACATATTATTGAATTAAATGCGTATTTTGCTTTATTATTCATGTAATCTTAATAATTATCATGATAGAGATTGTTACTAAAGATATGAAACATTGATAAAATTATTATTTAAATGTAAGTGATGAAATTGAGTAGTAATTCATTGACAGAAATGCTTTCTAAATGAGCTATAAATAGTATTTTGGATGTTTGTAGCACTAACTTTGTAGTTCATTGTTATATTTTAAGGAATAAATTAAATTACTTTGTTTTATGAACCACTTATTTACTGTCACAACCGACTAGTTTCGGCAACTCACGTTGCCCTCTTCAGGGTTATATAATAAATAAATATACATGCGTAAAAGAAACAGTGAACAGAGGGT
>NW_028278573.1:0-20408 GCF_059751315.1 Micrasema longulum
TGGCGTTTCCTAAAGGGGTTCGATAGCCTAATTACATAAATTGCAACGGAAAACATCATTTTTGAGAAGAGAATATGAAAGTCAACAGAGCTTACCATTTGTCCTTTGCTGGTTAAATTGGCCATTTTTTACACTGTGTAACATTCACCATTCTGATTATGTTTAAACAATCACATTTCCTCAACTCTTTCTCATTCCAACTTCGTTATAATTCTCATAATATCCTCTTAATCATAACCATGATCTCTTTTCCACTCCTAATGGTAATAGGTACACCAATCGCTGCGTATCAGAACATGTCCTTTCTCTTCCTTGATCTCTCCTCTTTTTCTCTTTATTTCCTTTTCTCTTTATTCCTTTTCCATTGAGTAAAAGTATTGATTTAAGATAATTTATCTGATGTAAATAAACTGTTTATTTAATTTTTGATTGGAAGACATTTCCGTTTGGTAATAAGCCCGCCAATGTACAATTTACATGATGTTCATAAAGTTGAATAAAAAATAACTCTTTCGTCTGTTGATTTTTATGAAGTTAAAATTATATCACCAATATTTTGGTGGGATGGAATATAATTTTAATATATTACAACACAGACAAAGAAGATTTTGTAGAAGTTTTATATAAGTCTGGACATTGACAGTCCTGTCATAATTCGTTCAAATTATTACGATTAAACGTCAAATAATACGAACACGCGAAACCAAAGATGATGATTTTCATATTAAACATTATTGCGACCTTAACCTAACCGGACCGAAGGGGGGATTCGAATCCCCCATAAACCAATTTTAATTCGATAACTCGAATATTATTACAGCTATTTGCCCTTTAATCGTGAATATAACAGAAAGAAACATATTCCCGTTTATGTTTTTAAATTTACAAATAGTTTAATATTAAAACAAAAACAAAGACTTGAATAATACAAGTATCGATTTCACTTTATGTACATTAGCATTTGGCAAACTAACAAAAATGTGTAAAATATACGAATACGTAAAATATGTGTACGAGAAAACATGAATAAATTATTGCACGATCATAAATACTTCCAACTTTTTATTTTCGTGACGCTATATACAAGTAGGCGCTGGGGTCGTTTGGTCCTCCCGTTCGGATCATGTGTAATTTTTGGATGCTTAGTGAGGAAAAGGTTAAGCATTACTTAAAACGCCAATGAGTTTGAATTTACCAAACCGTTTTCGTTTTTTTAATTTTTTTAAACTATTTGATAATGTCAAACTATGAAATATATTTGCTTTTGACCAGTCCGTTTTTTAGTCGGCTGGAAGATATTGCTTTTAGCAATAAGTCCGTTAATGTACTTATTTTTTGTACTTAAAGATTTAAATAAAAAAAACATAAATACATTTTTCAAAATACCAATTATTAAACTGTTTATTTTATGTCATTTGACGTTCAATCATCAGTGTGGCCATAAACTATATCCATTTTTTATATTGGCCGACTCACCACTGATTTTCTAGCGAGTCGAGGCAAATTCACAGGTATGAGTCGTTCCTGGTTGTGGCACTATAAACTGTTTCCCTGTGATCAATTAATGCATAAATAATGTTTTTAAACAATACGAATTTTAGCAAAACATAAATATATTATCGTTATCAAAAACATTTTTCACTTTGTGGTATGACATTTTACACTTATTTGTTTAAACCACTTTATTTTTTTTAATTACACTTCGACCGGTTTCGAGGTTACTACCTCATCGTCAGGAATTTAACTAACTTATTATTACACGCGTTGCTATATATATAATAAAATATTTTATGAAAAAGACAGAAAATTGAAAGAAAGAGAGAGAAAGAAGATAAAATAAATCTATGAGTTATGATTTATTTTATCTTCTTTCTCTCTCTTTTTTTCAATTTTCTGTCTCTTTCATACAATATTTTATATAAATGGCAACGCGTGTAATTATAAGTTAGTTAAATTCCAGACGATGAGGTAGTAACCTCAAAACCGGTCGAAGTGTAATTAAAAAAATTAAAGTGGTTTATACAAATTTATAAACAAATAAGTGTAAACATAAATATCCCTAAAAAACACTCAATACATCCACGAGAAGATTCTTAATAGTATTGAACTAAGATCCAGAACTTACTTTACCTTTATTTGGTACGAATGATTTAAGTCATTTATTTTATACTTTGGTAAAACTTAAAATTTAATAAGCGTATTTTTAATCGTATAAGAATGATTACACTGCGGTTATTGTTAATACCGAGCTTATTTTTTCAAGATAAGGAATGTTTTACTAAGACCAAAAATGAGGGTATTGAATACTGCTAAGTGAATTGCTATTACATACTCAACAAATATAGGAAATAGGCGTTTATCTCCTAACCATCTCGGAAGTTATTGGTTTGTATAATGTTTGGTTAACAATGAATGTAAACATGCAATCTTTTTGTAAGCTTATGTAATCAGTACAAATTACTCTTTAAATACCATAAATTACCCATTTATGTAAGTTGTAAATAAATTACCGTTTCGCATTTATTCCATTTTATTTCAAGAAACTTATTTCGTTTTTATTATTTATTTTGCACTTTATATATATATAAGCGGTCATATTGCCTTAAGGAAATTTCTTCCTACTTACCCAAACTATTCAGTTTGAGAAAATTCCGAATACATGGACATATTTTAACAGAATTATATAATTTTATGTATCAATTTAAAACAAAAATATGCTAAAAAATTTACACTTATAATTTTATACAAAAATTAAAAACAAAATTTAACTTTAAAAATTACACTGTACTATGGAGAGCGGAGAGGAGCGGTGATAGGTTGGAAAGAAGGAGAATGAAACAACTTAAACATTTATAAAGTGACATTTCAACCTTGGGGGCGTCTCTAATATGAGTGGGTAGATTATTCCACAACCGAACAGCTACTACTGTGAAAGAGGAGGCAAGAAAATTAAAGCGGTGTAGGAGTATTAAAAAGGTTCACACATTACTACAGCAAAGAGATAGTCCATGCTGTGGTAGAGGTTGGAAAAGCTCTCTCAGATAAACAGGCGAAGTGGGATTATTCAAATTATTGTTTTTATTATTTTTTTTAAATATTGTTTAGCCCCACAAAAAGCCAGAGAGCCCAGGTGAAGAGATAAATGCCAACACAAAACAAGCAACAATCTACATATTTTTTATTTTTTTTATCTCACAGGGAATCGAACCTGGAACCCTCCATACGTGAGGCAAGAGTCTTAGCTATTACACAAAATCCTGATTATGTATCATCATCATTCCACGTCCGCTCCCTAGTTAGACTTGACAGTGTCCACAAAGAGCCTCCAGATTTGCGTCTTGCAGTTCTGACATAAACCGCCGACAAACAGTCACCAGCGGACGTCCAGGACGTCGAGAACTGAATGCCTTGTAAAGTAGGCAAGCGCGGTTAAGGCTCTCGAAAGGTATATCTTGAGTATATGGCCCAGCTGACCGTATCGACTTCGCTTGATAACAGTTGTCACCGGAATTTGCCACGTCCGTTCGATTTATTCCTTACAAAAATGATTATATATAGATTCCTCAAACTGAACGTAGTTATGCAGAAAACAGTCAGTCTACAATTTTGAAAAAATAAGTTATTGGTGTTATCGGATGCAGTAAAGTCAATTCTAAGTTCTGCAACAGCCATGACACTTTTATATTAAAAAAAACTGTAATAATCACCTTCTGAAAATAATGTTGATCACAAAAACGGCATATCTCAATTCGCAGAAAACATTCATAGCCCTAGAAAAATCTTACGGTACTTAAAATTAATTATTTAAACTGGTCAAATACGTAATGAGATTCTTGTGTTTTGTGTAAAAAACGAGTGTATTCATTTTTCAAAGTCATTCAAACTGTTGTGAAGATTTTATTATTCGCCCTTTTCACAAACGTGCTATTATCTTATGGCTGACTGCTTTCTGTATAACTACGTTCAACTCATAATTACATGGATCATCGTCGTGTTATGTAATTAATAAAATTTGTTTCCACCCCGAAAAATTAGTACTTGAACCACAACTTGAACTTAATCAAAATACCAGAGAAAAAGTAAAGATCAGACTCTCATTCAGAATGAAGATAAAGTTTCGGAATTCAATTATTAACATGTGATTTGGGGCCAGACTGCGAAATTTCAGAGAAAAGTGGGTAGTATTTAAAAAAATCCTAATACATTTACTTACATGTATTTTTTATTATCTATTATCTATTACCTGAAAATAATTCCTGAATTTCTCGGACTGGCGTGCTTTGTTAACCAGTTTTTAGATTATACTCGTCGATTCTTTAATTTGAAGCTTTTCCGCAGAAAATAATTTCGAAATCGAGTTGTTGAATTGTGTACAACGGATCTGAAAAAAAAGTCTGTTTTTTGCTTCACAACAATTATTTGTAAATAGCCACACAATTAAAATACTATTTTGAGTGTGCATTTCTTTGGTAATAATTATAGTCCAGGGACTATGAAATATTCCAGTATTGTTTTTATACCGATTAATATTTCACCACGACCTTGCCGAGAATCAAATACAGAACTTCAAGCGCACAAGGTTCTAAACCATTGGACCATGAGGCGGATTATTTTACCTTTGATTTCTTCTCTCCGGATTTTGTGTCAATCGGAAGCCCTCATTCACAGTTGATTATACTCCACATATTTAATTTCGTATAAGCTACTAGCCAATTTTAACTCAACTATAAGGTATAATGATTATATATCTTGTATTACAGTAGGTACCTTTTAATGCACCCTCTTACTTGTGTACCTGAGTACAAGGTCTGTAATCAAGATCCGTCTGTTGATTTTCTAGGAACCACATACGATGTGTGCTTTTGACTGTGGACGGCAGATGTCAGTAAACATCATTCCAGTAATGACCAACCAACCGAAAAAGTGACATTATTCTAGTGATGGGCATAACTAATGTATTGAAATAACTAAAAAATCGAATATTTCAACAACAAAAAACACGTTATTTTGCTTTGAAAGAATTCGGGTGTGCAGTAGTTTAAATAAGCAAGAGATGGACAGTCTCTCGAGATCGTTACCATGCTCGCCAGCTCGCCTAATTTATAAAACTCTACGGCTGGCGTTCGTTGGCTGGTCATTTCTGAACTTCGGCAGTGCTATTTTGAACCGCTCTCGCAGCCGCAGAAAACACTTTTATCTCTCGTATTTTCTATGGAGCTAAATACGATTGATCAAAGCTTTTAGATTTAAGAGCATTTGGAATATTATCACTAGGCGCAGACCTGACTTGCTAGAATGCTAAAATTGGCCGCTTACATAAAGGCCTGGAGATTTTATCTTTATTTTTATAATCTTCTAGAATTTTTTTATCAAACCGTTAAAGAATTTTATACAAAATCACATATCGGTTGAGCTGCTTTTTAAAAGGAATATTTTTAAGGATTTTTTAGTTTTTGAAACTTTTCAGGAGTTTTCCGAGTTATTCTGTGGGGCTCGTAGTTCATTGATTGATGAACCACGCACGTGCCAAATAATTTCACCTGAAATATAGTGTAACGACTCCAAAAAGAAACTCGGCGTTTTTTATTGAATTCAATCAATTGTATTCTGCAAAACACGAAAACGATGTCCTGCAGAACATTAACATCGTTCATATTCAGGGAGACTCGAAAAACAAAGGAACGCCCAATCAGTCAGTCAGCCCAGTCAGCCCGAAGACTGAGCTCATCACAGTCTCTCAATCCCAGCATGTAGTTCAAGTGTAGCCAGTTCAACTTCTCGCCGTCGCACACTCGCGCAATATAATTCATTATTTATTCGCCATGTAATAAATACGCATTAAACAGCAACTTCGTGTCTTCTGTCTATGTCCAACTTGGGTAGGAGCTCCAACAACCCTTAATCAGCAAATTTCTACAATTCAAAATAAAAATCGATTTTCATAACGTTTTTAAAACTGGGTAGTATTTTTAAAAAAATATTTATCAACTCATTTATTATTATTCAACCGATTTTTTAACTATCACGGTCGGTGATACTATCGAATAATTCTGTTATGAATAAAATCGCTTTGTTTCATTATCCCTACCGCCTCACTATACCTAAAATTATGAAACCAATAGTCCATGTTATTGACAAGCTCCCAATTTCTCCTAGAGATAGTGTATGATTAATTTACCCTTTGAGATCGATTATGTAAATGTAAAACTGATCAAAAGTTTTTTTTTTTTTTAAATTTGATGTAATATAAGACGCATTGGTAAAATAAAATGCTCAGTTACTTATTAGTTTTACTATTCAAATGCCAGTCAAGGGACAGTTAAATATCTATATCTTGTTGAAAGTGGATGTTTCTGTTGAAGAAAAGACTGTTGAAAGTTTAAAAAAATAACTATTGATCGTTTCACAATATCTCTCAAAATTCACCGTCACCACTTGGCCACATATATATATTATTTTTAATATGGGCCTATGACTCCTTTACCTGAAACAGCACACCAAACTGTTACCTTGCAAGTGTAAACCCACCTTATAAACAAAACATTCAATCTCAACCCTCCCAGAAATCGAACCCAGGACCTCGAACATGGTAGACGAATGCGCCAACTACTGCTACGAGTCGGATTTTTCTCCACTCGATTTATTTTTTAACGTTGCGCGATGTTTACCAGATACTAGTAATCGAGTTATAAACGCTTGTCAAGGATTTTGGCTTAATTTTACATGCAGAACTGTACTCTTCATCCACTTTAACACACATGCATGTGTCCGGGCGGATAAAGAATACGTTTTCAACTATACCAAATTAATAAACTATTATTAATAGAAATCATTTTTTAGAAGGGAATATGGAAGTTCAGGCATTTACAGCTAATATTAGCGGAATATTTTAATAACTTTACATCATCAACACGATTATCTCATCTGCACCAAATGGTGCATAGGCCACTGCATTAGTGCACTAATCACAGGCTATTTCTATTTTTTTGCACATATAGGCACGATCATAATTCTTTTTTCTTTAATTCTCGTTCGGAAAATAAAATCTTTTCAAGTCTTAATCCAACTTGTTTGATTTATATTTTGTATCAGCCTTGCTGTAAAACGATCCCTTAACCTCGTCAACAGTAGGGAAATGCACTAACATCTACACCACGTGGCGGAAAATGATTTTGAATTATCAAATTCAATCTTATTAATTACCTCTAACCTCGGACTGTCTGAATTTTGGCATTGTTCGCCTTTAATTAGGTCAATGTTAATATTTTGTTAGTATAATTTTATTGAGAAATATAATATATAACTTTTGCGAAAGCCAAAAATGTGTATTTAAGATAGTTTTTATTTCAAAATAATATATATTTTTTTTAATAACATAATACTCAAATTATACTTAAGTACCATAAGTTTTGTTTAATTATTTGAATATTATAAAAAATATAACTTAAAATAATAGAAAACTGTTTATTTCAATTAAATTTTATTAATTTATTTAAAATAACATATACTTTCATTACGACATTACCCACCAAATTCCGCAAACCGCATTTGAGGACAGTTTGCTGTGGTGCCCAAATACTAGAAAATATTGCTTGTTGCCGATCGAGAAAAGCTGCCCGAGGGAACTCTTTGTAATCTAATGGCCTTGGCATCTTTGTGCTGTTAATCGTTAATTTTCATCCTTTATTCATTGTTTTTTTTTAATGTAAATAATATAATTAAGTTAGTATAAATATAATCTTCACCAACAAGCTACAGAAAGTGGCTTGGCGGGATTTTAGTTTTAATAAAAATAAAACAAGTGATATTTTTTTTAAATTGTAAAAATATAACTATACTATTACAATCAAATTTTAAAAAAGAAAGTCATCCGGAAGTACATAAGTAAATTCATTGTATTTTGGAAAAGAGGAAAGTGAACTTAAAAAATAAAGTAGATATTATATTTCAGCTCCAGCAAAGGTTATATTTTATTTTAGCTCCCGTGAAGGTCAATGTTTTTTTATTACTGACTGGGATTAAATTGATTGGACGTGATCGATTCGCCGAAATGTTTACAAAACTTTTTAAAAGCCTTGTTGTTATTTTTGGAAGCCACCAGATCTGTGTATCTGACAGGATCTTTAACAGGCCCACGGATAGTGGCAAGAAGCTCCATACGGAATTTGCAGAGAGGGGGTGAGGGACAAAATCAGGGGATGTATTATTCACGTGTGTTTCACAGAACGATTGATTAGGATATCCGTAGCTCCAGCTGATAATTATTATAACAGTAGAAGTTTATCATTAAACAATTTTCAAGTATGCCTAAATGTTTGTAGACAACAACTCTGCAAGGGAGTTTACCGTTCTGACCCACGTCAGTGAAGTTTTCAACTCTTTTTTTAACAAAATCTAACATTGGAGAATCATTCATTGGAGAAATATCATTGTTCCAACATAGGTAGAATAGTAAATATAACACAGTGAACAAACTGATTATGTAAACCAGGGACAGGTCATGAGCCCAGTATGTGCTTTATAGTTGACAGGTTCAATTGATTACTTTACAGGAGTAACATTCACCATTCTTTATTATTGCAATACGACTCATTTCACGCGTACCGTGTAAATCCAGATGGCAGGCTAAAATTAGAGTGGATTGACAGTTATTGTACTATTTTGTATTTTGAATCAATTAATTTAATAGCTACTTTCAAGTGAAAGTCCTGCAAATAAAATCGAGTAAAGATAAGTCGACCTTATGGTCTACTGTTTATAGCGTTTTCTTGGCAAAAAATAAATAAATAAAAATTGGAAATCATATACACTTATGTTTTTTTATCTGGTTGTAAATTACGTTCTAGATTACGCTGATGACTGATATAAGCTGTGAGCAACTCGATAAACTTGAGCGACTTTATGTTTGACCACATTTCTGACTATCCTAGGTAACTGAAATGGCTCAAAATTAGGCAGCGGAGAGACTATCACTCCCTCTCACTTTTGTTCAATGTACTTCATAGTTCTAACGCTTCTATATACCTGCGTAAAAAATTTCAACGCTTATCAGTTCATGGTTTACCTCTTCGTTCTAATTCTCACGGCACTCTCTTAATACCCATCCACAACACCTCTTTCTTCTCTAACTCATATAGTGTCCATGCGGCTCGACTGTGGAATTATTTCCCATACACCATCAAAGATGTTGTGTATAGTATATCTGTTTAAATCACGTCTGAAGAAACATCTCCTTTCTCTTCCTTAATCTCTCTCCTCCTTTCCTCTTTCCTCTTGTTTCCTTCTTCCAATTGAGTAATAGTATTGGTTTAAGGTCATTTATATGCAAATATAGTTATATATTTTTTTATGTATCTGTGGCTTTTTTATTTTTATTTTCTATTAAATATGTTTTGTAACTCGAATTATAAAAATAAAACTTATATTTTATTGATTGGTTAAAAGACATTGCCATTTAGCAATAAAACGACCAATGTACAATTAACATTATGTAAAAAAAAGTTAAGTAAATAAAAATAAAATAAATTTAAAAATTACTAGGGTGGAAAAAGACCTATATTATGTCAATATTCACAACTCCCAGGAGGTGAAATTCACTTTTATCTACAAATATTTGATCGCACTTTGAAATTTTTCAAACAATTTTTCAAAATATTTTTGTGCTTTTAATTGGTACGAACTCCACAACAAAACATTTGCTTTCAGCAAACAGTATTTCTCCCTTTCCTATCCTCAACTTAAAATAGCTAATAAACTAGGTCAAAATCAGCCGACTTATTAATGACATGAAAATATACGATGACATGATTCGTTTGCTTCAGATTAACTAAAACTGTACATTTGTTAAAAAAAGCTATTTCGTTTAAAAAATATACATCTATATTTATATATATTTTAACTCATACAAAGATACATATAACAAATAATAATAATACCGTATCCCTAACAACATTCAGCCAAAATCCCTTAGTTAAGTTGGGATACAACATCCTGGAAAGTAGGAGCAAAAATATTATAAAAAAATACCAAAAATTAAAAATTATTACATTTAAATACTTTTTACCGACATCTGGAAAATATAATGAATAATATTTAAATGTATGCACTGTCTAGCAGTAGTCTCCTGCAATAGCCTCTTCCCTTAGACAAAATCCAAACTTGTACACTTCTCCTATCTAGAACATTGAACCCCCTTGGGGCAATTTATTTATTTATTTATTATTTAACAATTTGTGTTATACTTTTTTTTATATGAAGGATAAAGAGATCTCGTGCTAAAGGAGACGTTTATATAATTTTAAATCATGTCTTATTAAACATAATTAAAACATAATCTCAAATACGTATAGAAAATAATAAAAACACATAAAATTCACAACCAAAAAGACTACAAATAAAAACATCTTTTTAACTATTTGGCCTGATTTACTCAATAATATGTGCGTATCTTACCTCTTTAATCCATTTCTTTATAAGGATTTTATAGTGGCATTGACTTATATTTTTTTTATGAAGTAGGTTGTACACTTTAATTGAGAAGTAGACCAAACCTCTTTGACCGAAAGTTGCGTCAATTTTCGATTGTTTTATTTATTTTTTATAATTAAATAAATAAAAACAACTTTGTTTTTAACCATTAATTTTTTCTACCGACCGGTTTCAAAGCTACACAAGCCTCTTTATCAAGGTATACTTAACTAATGAATTCTAATCTATTTTTTTAATCAATGTCCACTTAATATTATTCTGCGTATGGAGCTAATAAATAAAGCCGTTCTGTCTTGTAAGGGTTGGAGCGTAATGTGAGATGTATACGATCTTTCAAACTAGACAGGAGTAGACTTGTGGAAATATTGTTTATTTGGTTATTTTTTTATTCTTATCATGAATCGTTTTTTATGTTTCTAAGATTTCCAAGTTGTCTAATCTTAATGTTTTAATTTTCAACATGAAAAACTTTTAATCCAGTGTCTTTATTGAAAAAATAATTATTTTTTATCAGATGGTTTGCAAATCCAGAAAAAATAATATGATTGAGGCACGTTTAGTGTCATAAAGTTTCTTCGAGTTTTTCCAATGTAGATACAATCGCAATCATTACAGTTTAATTAAAAGATATGTCAGATTTATTAGATTTAGGGACTTTGTCTTCGTGATTTCTTGACAGTTTTCTCCTATTATTAATTATGTAGAATGGGGGCCTTATTTTTGGCAGTAGAGAATTCGGTAATTGTTTAAAAAAATAACATTTTTAAAAAGAATCCGCCTCCATTGTTTAGGTGGGTTATCTCTATTTATTGTGGGAGTAGAATATAAATATTTATGTATAAGTTTGCGTTTTTGTTTTTGATGTAATATTTTATCGATTTAGTTGTCATTATATATTTTATTATAAGCAATAGGTTTTACTGCATTAAGTTTTTTTTATTTATCAGTACCATCTAGTGTAACGTTAATTAACCTCTGTATCATTGAATTGAATGCATAATGTTTATGGGCAGTTGGATGATTTAAGGAATTGTAAATAATTGTGTCTGTTTATGTTGGTTTACGGTAGATATCGAAATCATTTTTTCGCTTCCCACCTTAAGACAAAAAGATTTGATTTGATAGCTCACGTAGCATAATATTAAGTAAACATTGATCAAATAAAATAAAATAGTATAGAATTCATTAGTTGAGTATACCTTGATAAAGAAACTTGTATCGCATTGAAACCGGTCGGTAGAAAAAAAAACATGTGGTTTAAACAACAAAACAACGCTGTTTTCATTTTTTTTATAATAAGGAATAACCACAAAGATAGTGCTTCAAATCTTAAATTCATATATTTTTTATTTTATTATTACAATTGAATTTATTGTTTGTCATTTTTGGTGTCCGTATCGAGGGGTATGAATATAATATTTTTGTATGTAAAATAAAACCTTAATTCTAGACAAGCGTTTTTGGCTCTAATAATCTGGCGTAAAAGTCTTGAAACAGGAAATCTAGTAGAGATAAATCTTTCTCTGTCTCATAAATTTTTGGTTGTTAACTTGTCGCGGCAAAGAGGGAAAACTGAGGAAAAACTATCTGTTGCAACAAGTGATCTAAAGAGATCTAAATAACTCCCTTGTGTGGAAACTCAGTCTGTCTACAAACATTTGGACATACTCAAAATATTGACCAATTTTTCATACCTATTAGAGGTTTTATCGCGAATTCAATCATTTTATAGAGTATCAATTTTTGTATTCCTGACGGTTATCTCCGACAGCGCCAGCACAGACTGTTTTTCCTCCCGGCTTCCAGAACCAATCTGCCTCTGGTTGTGCTGATCAAAAGAACAGTCAGGCAGCTAAACATTATCACTTTGGAGATCGACATATTTAACACCAAGTAAACTATGTTTAAGAGGCAAAAACTCTTGCTATAGGAGAGTATTAAACCTTACTAATGTCGAACCATTGCATTGCTCAAGGGTTCCTGATTTGATATGTTGTCGCAATATAACGCCTAAATTTTTTTTTAATTTGTGACGTTATTTTGGTCAAATAAATTAGACTGAATTTAAATTGTTGGTCAAACTAATTGATTTAAGAAGTATAACTCATAAAAAAATATTTTGTTATGAAAAAAAATGGTTAAATCTCACCCACGCGCCACGTGATAAAGGTTTTAGCTCTTTTACTTCACAACATTCAAGAGATGGAAGAGTTGTAGAAATGTTGATGTTTCAACATAGGAAAAATTGTTAAAGTTACATACTGTGTAAAGTGACCCATTAAACCAGCTAATGACAGGTCATAATCCCTGTAATTGCCTAGACTCCCGTTCTTCCTTCCAGAAAATATTTTCGCTCTCCGTTGTAACAAGTTTCAACCAAAAAATCAATGATCTTTTAATTATGTCAAATGTTTGTAGATAAGCCCTTACATCTTAAATAAATATACAAATAAATAAATATTTAGTTTGTTCTTTACGGTGTTAAAATGTTTCATTTAAAAAAATGACAGGAATCGCAATCAGTTGGAGAAGACTGATCTTAAAAAGTAATGATATTTAGAACATTGTTTTTTTAACCAAATATTTCGCTTTGTCAATATTGACATGCAACATAACTGAAGCACTAAAAATATTTTTTTGACTTCGGACCTGTTATAAGCTTGTTTAGGTCTTAAAAAAAAAGCTTGTTTAGGTCTTAAATTTTTTTATTTTATTTTGGGTGTTTTTTTTTGATAGTCCTAAATAAATGCGCTGAAAAATGGGAATGAAGCGGCATCGAACCTCAGGCCTCTAATTCGTGAAATGTATACACAACGACGGAACCACAATCAATTGCATTAAATAAATCAAATTACACATTTTATAGAAACGAAAAACGACATGTACTTAAATCCGCTGTTTTATCGCTTTTACGACTTCTTCTGGACTGGTATCTTTATCATAATATTTAATGTGCGTATTAAAACAATAGCGGTTAGGAAAGAGAATAGAAAAATATATAGTAGTAATTGGATTGAATTTTTTTTATCTGAAGTACCTTTTAACATGGTGCGACAGAGTAAAAACAAGAGTTTTAATTTTTTTATTTTAATCAGTTTAAATACATGCATATATTAATGTATTACAACGTAAATAAATAACATTTTATAGAAGAGAATATAGAAGTCAAGGCATTTACATAATGGTTGTAAATGTAAAGTGGTCACTTAAACCAGCCAATGATAGGTCATAATCCGTCTTAATGCCTAGACCTCTATATTTCTTTCTACAAAATGTTCTTCATCTTTGCTGTAGTATATTAATATTAATTACTCCCAAGGACGTTGATTCAGTTTTTAAGTACAAAAATTGGACAAACTTAAAAGATTTTATTTAAATACATTGTTTTGCCTATTTTTTTTACAATTTTTTAATATCCCATTCCGATAAAAGTATTAAAAAACGTATTTAATAATTTAGATTATTAATGTGAGTACAGAAATGGAGAATACATATATGTTAACTGTTCAGTTTCGAAGATGTCGCGAAAGTGATGAAACCGGTCAGTGGTTACTTCAATTTTGGCCTGGCCTTTAATTTCTACAATAAACTAGCTGAACTCGGAAAATATTTGCTATTGCTAGATTTGAGAACATACTCGTATATATACGAGTATCGAATGAACACAATCGAAAGTTTAGAAGATGAAATTAATAAACAATTTTCCATTAAAAATTCTTTAATACTTATATTCCGAAGAATTACTTATTGTATTCAATAAAATTTAAAGATCTTGACATTTGATGAATCTTAACAAAAAATGTAAAAGGATAGCTGATGTATTATATTCATGGTAAATAATTTATTAAATTGTGAGCCGATGTAAAAATATTTCTTTTACTTCTTAAGTGATATTATGATTTAAACATTTCAGAATTATTTTTACAAAAAAACTGGATATCGCGTACCTACAGAGGAATATAATCTATTCAAAGAAAAGTTTTTTTAAAAACTCAAAAGTAAAGAATATTCATGTAAGACTTAGTCGTAAAATACTTTTTTTCCATAATTGGTCAATAATTCGTACATTGTTGTTATTCAGCCAAAGCAGAATTTATCATACCTTATTTTTACTATCCACATCGTTTAGTGGTCAACACGTTAGCTAAGCTTCGAGTCTCGGGTTCGATTGGCGTAAGAAAAATATCAAGCTAATAATTTCATATACCTTTCTGTTCATTGTCTTTACTTTACCACACCCTTCTTCAGCAATTCCTTTTAGGTTCCAGGTGCTCGACTTTGAAATGCGCTTCTTCTTCATTTATATTTAAAAATGCACCTTCCTTGGCAACATTCGAGACGCGTCTGACACATTAATATTATAGTTTGCCCACAACATACCGCACATCGCATCTAAGGACATAAATCTCCTTGGCGGTGCCCACATACACGGAAAAGTGGCTCGTCGCTGAACGAGAAAAGCTGCCCGAAGGAGCTCTCTGTGATCGAGTAGCCTTAGACTCTTTGTGCTGAAAAAAGGTAATCCAGTAGTACATAATATGCACTTCATTGGATTGAGAAAAGAGGGAAGACTGGGATCAAATTGATTGAACATCATCAATTCGCCGAAATGATAATAAATTATTATTATAATAGTAAGAACCGTGACTTTCCTCCATTTTTTTATTTCTTTTCTTTCCTGGATCATTTTCTGCCTCCTTCCGAACTTATTACCTGACCCCACATTCATAATTTAAAAATTTGTATAGCAAAATTATTTTTAATAGTTGCTTTATATGTACAAGCTCTATCTGTCCACTAAAAAAACAGCTGCATTTCGAAAATAAATATGTACAGTAGCGAACATTGAAATCTTTTCAGACTGAAAATATTAGTTTTTAGACAAAAATAATATTTTTGTGATTTCTTTATAGTTTTTCAGTCCATATTATTAAGCAATACTGTTTAAAGATGACATACCAAAAAAAGCCTATTTAGTGACCAAAAATTTTTTTTTCATAATTGTATAGTTTGTAGATTTTTTACTTTTTCGCACAAAAAAAAAAAAAAAATAAAAATTAAACTACATAAGTACATAACACTAACAATTTTCAAAAACCAACAAAACCAGTACTTTATTGTTCCTCTTTTTTTTATTACTGCTTCAATACGTTTTGGCAAGGATTTCAACAAATTTTGTATGTAGTCTTGGGAAAAAATTTCAAACCACACTTTTTCTATGATTTTTTAAAAGTTTTTCTTTGACGAAGGCTTCAGTTTCTTTATTTCGATTGCCATTTTATGTAACAAGTTCTCGATAAGGTTCAAGTCAGGACTATTTCCGGGCCAATCCAGTGTTGGAATTGTATGAATTTTTATATATTCTTTGACCTAAAAATGATTTCAATTGTGTTGTGTTTTTTTTAATATTTTTTTTTAACATTATAAGTCACAGTGTCAGACAAAAAAAATACTTACAGTTTTTGCTCGGTGACACGGTGCCGAGTCATCTTGGATGCACTTAGAAATAAAGGAATAGTGCATTGAAATTGACGGGATAAATACTCACTAATATTTTTTTTAACAATTTTTTTTGTAAACTTCTACATTTACAGTTCCTTTTATGAATGCTTATTGCCCCACTCCATAAAAGAAGGAACATCCCAAGACTGCTTTGCTGCTGAGATGCTTCACTGTTGGTCTAAGACACTTATCGTTTAAACGTTCTCCAGATCTTCGTCTCACGTACTGAATTTCATCCGAACCTAACAAGTTAAATTTACTCTCATCAGAGAAAAAAACTTGTCATCAATCGATTTCAGTCTAAGTTTTATATTTTTTAGCCCATTCTAAGCGGTCAATGCGCATTTTTTGGTCAGTAGTGGTAGTTTTTTGCAGGCAAAAAACCGCTATCTTGGCATCTTCGGCGTACGGTGTGAACATCCACTTCAGAACCACCAGCCTTTATGAACTCTGTCCTTATATCCACGGCACTTTTGAATCGATTCTGCAAACAGGTTTGCTTCAGCAGTCGATCCTCAGCATGTGTTGTTTTTTTTATGCCCAGTACCTTTTATTTCGCTCCAGACTTGCAGAACCTTTAAATTGTTTATGCAATCTAACACTGCATGGTGACTGCATCTAATCTGAACTACTATAGCTCTGTAACTCATTTTTGCGTCGCCAAAGTTAAAATTGTATTTTTTTGTAAAACGCTTAAATTTTTCCATATTTTACAAAAATATTAATACTTGATATTAACACGTTGAAAGTCACAATAAAACTGATCTCATTATTAGAGTAAGACCCTATTTAGGTAGAAAAAAAAGAGTAGGGGTAATTACTTCTTAAAACTAATTTATACCTACACTAGCCCTTTCTAATAGGTGGTAAGATTTCAGTGCTCGCTACGGTAGGTAAGCAAAAATTTAGATGTTTTTTTTTCCAGTCTGTTTTTTGATTGGCTAGAAGATATATCTTGATGTTTGGCTTTTATTAAACAAATAAAAACTATAATTATTTGAAAGATGGGATTTTGAAGAAAATATATCGTTATTCGTTTCGTTAACGTCGGAAAAAAGTGCGAACGACACACGGAATAATAACCTAAAAAAAATGTTCACATTATTTCATTATTTTAGAAAAACTGTAAAAGTCAAACCACACTAGAGCAACACTGTGCAGCACTGCACGGCGTTTTGCAGCAACATGAAAACATTATTTTTACTTTTTTATATTAAACAAACCGCCCTATATTTCGCGTTTTGACTTTGAACTTAAAGCGTAATTTTTTTTGCTGTCTGACTTATTAAAATGTATTTTAGCTACCAATTTTTCAATGCCGAGGACAGAATGAATAGGTCTGTGAAATGGCAACATTCCAAATTTATTATCAAAAGTAATTTGAGTATTTAAATTTATTGCAACGAATAGGGAAAACATTTTTGAGAAGGGAATATGTCAGTCCAGGCATTAACCTCTAAGGAGGAAATCCAGTCAGTCTGCAAGCATTTGGACTTACTCAAAATATTGTTCTTTTTTTAGTATGATTAAGACTAATATTGGAAACGAACTCTTAAGGACTTCATATTAGAAGACCAATGTCTCAACAAATACGAAAGAAGTAGTTTCTTTTTTTTATGTTTCTATAAAATAACTTCAGTAAAAAGTCAAAAGATGTTGCCTGTGAGGAAACCTTAAATAAAGAAAAGGATGCCTAGGTTTACAACTTCTTAAAATTGAGAGATGGAGATAGATGAAAAGAAAGATCAAATGGTGACGAATATTAAACACAGTGTGTAAAGATATTACTTAAACCAGATCATGGTAAGTCATAAGCCCTGTAATTGCCTAAATTTTGCATTCACCAATAATTGAAAGGATATACTAATTAAAAAGTTGTTTCCTTTGTCTCTGTTGATATATTGGTATTTTTATATTTTGAGTATTCCAATCTTCGTAGACAACTTTAGGATTCAAACCTATTATGATTCAAACCTACGATTATAAAGATTGATTAATATTTAAACTGAGACGGAAAACTTATCTTAGAAATGGACAATAGTTTTTTACTCAAAGATTACACAAAGACAAAAATCCTTAGAAAGGAAACCAATTAAGGCTAAGTCCACCTTTAAGTGTATTAGTTGGTACATTGCAAATTCAGATTCATTTTTTTTTTCACATTTAAAAAAAATATTGATAATATTATTAAAAATAATGTTACCTCACTGCAGAGGACACTTAAGAACATACTTTTTATTATATTATCCACAGGACTTGTCTACTACTATTATTCATTAAGAGGATATTGTCCTAGGTTTGATTCTTTGCAGAGCAGGGCGTACGTGAAATATTGATTTTTATATCCTACACTGCAAATTTCATTTTTCTTTGACAGGCACCTGAATTGTAAGACTGATCATCTTCTTTTTTTTAAAGTATACAATAAACCTATATGGATTATAATCAAATTTTTCAATTCGTTTATTACACGTATTAAATATCTACATACGAGTATATCACACACGAATTTATTTTTCTCAGAGGACAAAATGTGACTATTTCTTTTTTTTTAGTTCCTCTGGTAAAGTGTTGTATAGTTCAGGTCCCTGATTCTGAAATCCTGTTTTGCCTTGTTTTTTAATTAAATATATAATATGTACAACATTCCGGCCGAATTTATTTTATGTGAATGTCTATTACGGATTTTTATCATATTTATTTCCGTGTCTGTAAGTTTATTTGATACCATTTTTTAAATTTGTTTGAGCAATTAAAGTAACCAAAATTATCCAGATGTGTGGTGCCCTATGCACCACATGGTGCGAATAGTGAAATGAAGATGAGGGGAAATTCACCAAATTATTTTACCTATTCTTGACAAAAATCTTGGACGCCAATAAACATTTTATTTTGTGTAATTATATATTGCATATCTCCACATTATGAATCGAGTCCCGAAGAGTCCCGACTTAACATGGAATTTTCTAACAGGTCGGGACATAAAAAAAATATAATTGTGCTCCATAATAAAATTGTATATTTTGTGCATTAAATAAATAAATCTGGCGGCCTTCGTGGTGTAGTGGTTAAGACACTTGACTCACACACGGAAGGTTCTGGGTTCGATTCCCGGTGAGAACACAAAATTTAAAATGTGATTTTTCTCAAGCCTATTGTGCTATAATTCACCCTGCAATTGAGCCTCAGGGCCTATTGTGGTGAAAAAATTAATTAAATTATTAAAAAATAAAAAAATCGTACTGCCTTTTAAAACGTGTTTTATTCTTTAAAATATTACCCAAAGTTCGAACCAAAACAGTAAAGGTGCTTTGGTGGAAAAAATACGCCTTTGTAATTTCTTTTTCGTCGTATCTATTATTCCGTTTTCAATATTTAACTTAATTAAAATTTTCCGAAATCATATGAAGAAAAATTCAACCATTCGTTTGATCATATATTTTTCCCCTCTGTCGCTAATCTGTACATTGAGAGGGAATCTTTTTCAAAGTTTGGAATATGCTGATGATGCAGTTCTGTTAGCAAGCAGAAGGCTGATTTGCAGCAAATAGTCTCTAGAATGTATGATGTATGCCTGGAGAGCGAATTGACGATGAACGAAAGTAAGTCAAAAGTAATGATATTTGAAAGGTATAGTGAGGTTACTGACTGCATAAAAAATGTAAACAACGAATGTTTCGAGCAAGTAGAAGAATTTGTGTATCTGGGAAGCATGTTTTCAAGAGATGGAAGAGTAGAAAAAGATGTTGAAAGAAGAGTGAATGCGGGCAACAAAATGAACGGAGCACTAAGCACAATAATTTCTAATAAAAATATGTCAATCGAAGCTAAACTGGAAGTGCACAACGGAGTTTTAGTCCTAACACTTATGTACGGAAGTGAAACATGGAACTGGCAGAGGAAGGATGAAAGCCGAGTGAACGCGGTTGAAATGCGATCTCTTAGACGAATGTGTGGGAAATCAATGTATGACAGGGTTACGAATGATGAAATCAGGCGAGAGTGTAAATCTGAGACAGGTATAATTGATAAGATTAAGAAAGGGTCTCTGAGATAGTTTGGTTACGTAGAACGAATGGACGACGAAAGAATGGTAAAACAAGTATACATGGCGAAAATGAACGGCAACGTTAGACGAGGACGACCAAGGAAGACGTGGCATGATCAGATAAACCAAAATCTTAAGTCTGGTCATGTCAAAAGCAGACGGAACCGAAGAGCATGTATGACAAGATGTATGAATGTGGAAGAGGCTGGGATTGTATTTCAGGATAGACGTGTGTGGCGGTCGATTCTCTCTGTCTACCCCTACGGGAAAATAGCGTGATGGTAGTAGTAGTAGTAGTAGTAGACGACTTTCAACGAAAAAAAAATACAAAGGGAAACCTTTACAACTAAACGATCAAAAGTTTATGACA